>NC_084621.1:24756371-24791371 GCF_033978795.1 Nerophis ophidion | reverse complement strand
ATTTGATGATAGAGTTGCTGGAGTGGGCAGGTGTGCAGTCGTATGTGTAGATGGAGTAGCGAATGGGGCTCAGCACGCAGCCTGGTGGAGAGCCGGTACTGAGGTGCAGGCTTGATGACATGTGTCGACCCGACTGCACCCTCTGGGGGCGGTTGGATAAGAAGTCCTTAATCCACATGCAGATGGAGTTCGAGAGACCCAGGTCTGACAGTTTGGACACCAGTCTATCAGGTATAATGGTGTTAAATGCCGAACTATAATCCACAAAAAGCAGCCGCACGCCTCCGGGATGTTGTGTCGGCTTGTAAAATCCACCAAAATAGTCTGCTCAGACCGCAATCCAATCTCCAACAAATCGTTTCGGCTGTACATAACCTTCGGCCAGCAAGTTGCTGACTGGGCTAATAATAAACTACATAAAAACAATAAAAACAATGCACCTAAGGGGAGAGCCTGAGACGTCGCGTCCATGCGCGCCGCCATCACAGTATTCTTATACTTGTACTTAATGGTGTTTAAATGTAATCATGCTTTATTTGACATTTTCTGGTAAATTCTACGATTTGGTACATTTGCAAACATCTAAAAAGATGTGCAATGTAAACTGTAACCTGCTACCCAAGAACGTACAACAATTCTTCCCAACAAAAGAGTGAAGTGAATTAAGTTTTTATAGCGCTTTTCTCGAATACTCAAGGTCGGTAAAGCGTCTTGCCCAAGGACACAACGGCAGTGACTAGAAGAGAATAGAATGTACTTTTGATCCCTGGGGAAATTCAGCACCACAGTTTGCTCACAATTAATAAACATTTAGGTACTTTTACATGTGAATAATTTAAATACGGACTATTATACATCATTATTCACATGTGAAAACATAAATACAGTCTATCATACAGCATTATCCACATGTGAGTAATATAAATACAGTCTATTCTACGGCATTATTCCCATGCGAATAACATAAATACTGTACTATAAAGCATTATTCACATGTGAAAACATAAATACTGTCTATCATACAGCATAATCCACATGTGAGTATTATAAATACAGTGTATTATACAGCATTATTCACATGTGAATAATATAAATACAGTCTATTATACAACATTATTCACATGTGAATAATATAAATACAGTCTATTATACAGCATTATTCACATGTGAAAAATATAAATACTGTCAATTATACAGCATTATTCACACATGAATAATATAGTTTATTATAAAGCATTATTTACATGTGAATAATATAAATACAGTCTATTATACAGCATTATTCATATGTGAATAATATAAATACAGTCTATTTTACGGCATTATTCACATGTGAATAACAAATACTGTCTATTATAAAGCATTATGCACATGTGAATAACGTAAATAATGTCAATTATACAGCATTATTCACATGTGAATAATATAAATACAGGCTATTATACAGCATTATTCACATGTGAATCATATAAATACAGGCTATTATACAGCATTATTCACATGTGAATAACACAAATACAGTCTATTATACAGCATTATTCACACATGAATAATATAGTTTATTATAAAGCATTATTTACATGTGAATAATATAAATACAGTCTATTATACAGCATTATTCATATGTGAATAATATAAATACAGTCTACAGTACAGCATTATTCACACATGAATAATATAGTTTATCATAAAGCATTTACATGTGAATAATATAGTCTATTATACAGCATTATTCACATGTGAATAATATAAATACAGTCTATTATACAGCATTATTCACGTGAATAATATAAATAGTCTATTATACAGCATTATTCACATGTGAATATAAATACAGTCTATTATACAGCATTATTCATGTGTGAATAATATAAATACAGTCTATTATACAACATTATTCACATGTGAATAATATAAATACAGTCTATTAAACAGCATTATTCACATGTAAATAATATAAATACAGTCTATTATACAGCATTATTCACAAGTGAATAATATAAATACAGTCTATTATACAGCATTATTCACATGTGAATAATATAAATACTGTCTATTATACAGCATTATTCACATGTGAATAATATAATGTCTGTTATAAAGCATTATTCACGTTTAAATAATATAAATTCAGTCTATTATTCAGCATTATTCACATTTACATAATATAAACACCGTCTATTATACAGCATTATTCACACATGAATAATATAGTTTATTATAAAGCATTATTTACATGTGAATAATATAAATACATTCTATTATACAGCATTATTCACATGTGAATAATATAAATACGGTCTACAGTACAGCCTTATTCACACATGAATAATATAGTTTATTATAAAGCATTTACATGTGAATAATATAAAGAGTCTATTATACAGCATTATTCACATGCGAATAATATAGTCTATTATACAGCATTATTCACATGTGAATAATATAGTCTATTATACAGCATTATTCACATGTGAATAATATAAATACAGTCTATTATACAGCATTATTCACATGTGAATTATATAAATACAGTCTATTATACAGAATTATTCACATGTGAATAATATAAATTCAATCTATTATACAGCATTATTCACATGTGAATAATATTAATACAGTCAATTTTACAGCATTATTCACATGTGAATAATGTAAATACAGAAAATATTCACGTGTGAATAATATAGTCTGTTATACAGCATTATTCGAATGTGAATGATATAAATACTGTCTATTATACAGCATTATTCACATGTGAAAGATATAAAGTCTGTTATAAAGCATTATTCACATTTAAATAATATAAATACAGTCTATTATACAGCATTATTCACATTTACATAATATAAACACCGTCTATTATACAGCATTATTCACATGTGAATAATATAAATACAGTATATTATACAGCATTGTTAACAGTTTGTAGACAGAAAAGGGAGAATAAACGATATTTGACTTTGCTACTATCACTAATCCTTGTCTCAATGGCAACAAAGTTTCTTACAAGTATCATCCAGGACGAGGAATAGCTAAACACGCTTCACTACACGCCGTAGCTAATGACGCCATTCCTGAATGTAAACAAACGCCATGGGTGACTCTACACCTGACATCCACTGTAATGAGACCAAGTACAAGAGCGTATCTAGTCGATACTACTATGGTTACATCTTTTTTCGTTTTTTTAAGTTCATATTATGTTTATAAACTCGGAAAATACATCCCTGGACACATGAGAACTTTGAATATGACCAAAGTATGATCTTGTATCTACTTGGTATCGCATTGATGCCCAAATTTGCGGTATCATCCAAAACTAATGTACAGTATCAAACGAGAGAAGAATAAGTGATGATTACATTTTAACAGAAGTGTAGATAGAACATGTTAAAAGAGAAAGTAAGCAGATATTAACAGTAAATGAACAAGTAGATTAATAATTCATTTTCTACCACTTGTCCTTAATAATCTTGACAAAATAATAGGTGGATAAATGACACAATATGTTACTGCATATGTCAGCAGAAAAAAAAGGAGCCTGTTTGTTTACTTACCACTAAAAGACAAATTGTCTTGTATGTTCACAATTTTATTTAAGGACAAACTTGGAATAAGAAACATGTTTAACGTAGCCTAAGATTTTTTGTTAAAAAAAAAGCAAATAATGCCATTTTTTTGGTCCTTTTTATTTAGAAAAGTACCGAAATACATTTTGGTACCGGTATCAAAATGTATATATTGGGACAACACTAACTGCTACTTCTACTTTCTACTACTATTACTAGTATTATTAATTACTATTATTCATTATTATTTTACTAATTACTACAACTATGAATGACTCCCAATATTAATTGTTACAAGTACTATTAGTATGACGACTAGTGGTCCTACTACAACTTAGTAGGACCACTTATTATAAAGCATTATTTACACATGAATAATATAGTTTATTATAAAGCATTATTTACATGTGAATAATATAAATACAGTCTATTATACAGCATTATTCACATGTGAATAATATAAATACGGTCTACAGTACAGCCTTATTCACACATGAATAATATAGTTTATTATAAAGCATTTACATGTGAATAATATAAAGAGTCTATTATACAGCATTATTCACATGCGAATAATATAAATAGTCTATTATACCGACCGGTAAATTGAGAGCTATCACCACTACTAAAAAAAACTACTACAAGTCTACAAACTACTACTGCTGCTGCTGCTGTTAACACTACTACTACTACGACTGGTGTCCCTGTAAAATACTTCAATCGTCAACTTTACGAGCTAACACTCAGACTTCCTTTTGTCATTCAAATTAAAACTTTACAGTACAGATAACGAAATTTTGTTGCACCTTATTGAAAAAGCAATAAAGTGCAGATATAAATAAATAGATTACTGTACAGATAAATATATTGCAACTCATTTTGGCCTCTTGTACCCGTGATCTTGGTCTATCGGTCATCAGCGTAGGTGAGGACGGGAACGTAAATCGACCGGTAAATTGAGAGCTATCTCCACTACTAAAAAAAAACTACTAAAAGTCTTCAAACTACTATTGCTGCTGTTAACACTACTACTACTACTACTACTACTACTACGAGTACTACTGGTGTCCCTGTAAAATACTTCAATAGTCAACTTTACGAGCCAACACTTAGACTTCCTTTTGTCATTCAAATTTAAATTTTACAGTACAGATAAGAATAATATTTTGTTGCACCTTATCGCAAAAGCAATAAGGTGCAGATATAAATAAATAGATTACTGTACATATAAATATATTGCAACTAATTTCGGCCGCTTGTACCCATGATCTTGTCCTTTCGGTCATAACCCAAAGCTCATGACCATAGGTGAGGATGGGAACGTAGATCGACGAGTAAATTGAAAGCTATCACCACTACTAAAAAAAAACTACTACACGTCTACAAACTACTACTACTGCTGTTAACACTACTACTACGAGTACTACTGGTGTCCCTGTAAAATACTTCAATCGTCAACTTTACGAGCCAACACTTAGACTTAGACTTCCTTTTGTCATTCAAATTTAAATTTTACAGTACAGATAAGAATAATATTTTGTTGCACCTTATTGCAAGAGCAATAAAGCACAGATATATATAAATAGATTACTGTACAGATAAATATATTGCAACTCACTTCGGCCGCTTGTAACTACTACAAGTCTACAAACTACTAATACTGCTGTTAACACTACTACTAATACTACGACTGGTGTCCCTGTAAAATACTTCAATCATCAACTTTACAAGCCAACACTTAGACTATTCAAATTTAAACTTTACAGTACAGATAAGAACAAACTTTTGTTGCTCCTTATTGCAAGAGCAATAAAGTGCAGATATAAATAAATAATTACTGTACGGATAAATATTTTGCATAAGCATCCTGGTTTATAGATGTATGTTATATTGTCTTTATATTCCTGCGAGTTAATCCATTTTTGGGGGGGGGAATTGAGTGGATTAGTTTGATGCATTCAAGAGTCTTACAGCCTGAGGGAAAAAGCTGTTCCAGAACCTGGAGGTTCTGCTACGGAGGCTGTGGAACCTCTTTCTAGAATGAAACAGTCCTTGGTGGGGGTGGGAGGAGCCTCTGCAGATTTTCCGAGCCCTGGTCAGGTGGCGGCTTTTTTGCGACTACACTCGGCATTTTTAAAGGCCTACTGAAACCCACTACTACAGACCACGCAGTCTGATAGTTTATACATCAATGATGAAATATTAACATTGCAACACATGCCAATACGGCCGGTTTAGTTTACTAAATTGCAATTTTAAATTTACCGCAGAGTTTCTTGTTGAAAACGTCGCGGAATGATGACCTGTATGATGACGCGGGTTTGTGACGTCTCGGGTTGTAGCGGACATATTAGCCCAGCACCACACACAGCTATAAGTCGTCTCTTTTCATCGCATAATTACACAGTATTTTTGACATTTGTGTTGCTGAATCTTTTGCAATTTGTTCAATTAATAATGGAGACGTCAAAGAAGAATGCTGTTGGTTGAAAGCGGTGTATTGCAGCTGCCTTTAGCACCGAAACACAGCCGGTGTTTCTTTGTTGTGAAGCTCTCCCGTCCAAAGGCAAAACCTAGTAACTCACTTCTAGCTGATTTTGAGAAAACAAAGGAAAACCAATCCATCTTGATGCTGTCTTACAAAGATCTACAAAGTCATCAAACGTATAGATGTTTTCTTGAGCTTTCATTTTCTTGCCGATTGAGCCATGGATTGAATCTGCTCTCATGAACGTGTGCCCTTTCTACAAATGTTTTATCACAATCTCGGGTGGGCCCCATTTTGCGTTTGCACGTTGGGCAAGAGCCGTGAACAGCATCCGGTTTTTATTTTGGCCTCCACAGTTATCTGCCCAAAAGAGTATGCAAGAGGAAGAATCAAGAACAATACATTTAATGAAGGTGCTTGCAACGTCCTGGGCCAATCTTCCAAATATCCCCTCATGCCATAATATCACATAATCAGGTTGACCGTCGGCCCCCATTCGTAGGCGATTAGGTTGATAACCTTAATCAAACAGAAAAAAAAGAACAGTGTTTCCTAAACATACATCAAAAGAGAAGCTTTGCTTTCTTTTTAAATCAATCCAAACAAAATTAGTTTCCACTGATAGGACCTAAGTTTGAGAATAAACTTAAACATTTCCAATAATATGATTGAAATTAAATTTAAACAATCCAAGAATAAACTTAAACATCACTGATAACTTTTTACATTTACTTTCAGTCCACTTAAACAATGTGTAAACATCAGTGAAATTATCTCCTTTAAACATTTTCCCCAGTGAAATTATTTTCTTTAAACATTCCCCTCAGTCCAAACAAACACTTCTTTTCTTTGGTTTTCTCACCAGTTGTGTCTTCTGAGTCCACACAAGAGCTGTCTTCCTTCCTCTTAGCAGCATGTCAAAAAGGGGTGACTGAGTGAAGCTCAAACATTTTAAGCATGTGCTCTGAGCAGGTCAACAGGTGAACTCAATCAAGCCAATCTAGCGGACGCAGGTGGAGATGTTCAGCCTTCAGCTCTCACTGTTGCCTCTTCAGGCCTGGAGTGTGCTCTGCAAATCAGTGGTGTTTTTTCTGCTCTATACTTTGACTTGACAGGGATTTTCCAGAATTATCCTTGTGAATGTGTCTAATTACATCTGAAACGCTCCCACTGCCGTCGCCTGGAGCTGTCACCTTTTAATTTTTTTATTTTTAGTGCTTCACTCTAATTTTCCTCATCCACGAATCTTTCATCCTCGCTCAAATTAATGGGGAAATCGTCGCTTTCTTGGTCTGAATAGTTCTTGCTGCTGGTGGCTCACATTATAAACAATGTGAGGATATGAGGAGCCCTAAAACCCGTGACGTCACGCGCACATCGTCAGCAAGGCTTTTTTATTAGCGACCAAAAGTTGCCAACTTTATCGTCGATGTTCTCTACTAAATCCTTTCAGCAAAAATATGGCAATATCGCGAAATGATCAAGTACGACACATAGAATGGACCTGCTATCCCCGTTTGAATAAAAAAAAATCTAATTTCAGTAGGCCTTTAAAGTTTATCTGTTTCTGGACTCCCACGTGGCGTACTAAACGAGGTCACGCTGTCACTGATGAGCGTGACGTCATCACGACATGATGTCACTAGACCAAGAAAAAGATCTAGATAGAGCTGTCACCTCATATTAGAGCTGTATGACAACGTCGGAAACCTTCCAAAACATCACCCCTTCACCCCGTTAAAAACTCTGCAAAAAATTGAATAAAATAAAATAAAAAAATAGTTTATCAGTCGCTATTTCCCCTTCCCTTATTTTTAAATTTACAGCAACGCTTGGATGTTTTCTATATTTGTGTCTACCATGAAAAGACAATGGCTACAGAACAGGTTGGTACATAGATGGCATAGCCTACCAAGCAACATATAGAGAATAACTGACATGATAAACCGCTAAAAAGCGGAAATCACTGTGACATAGTTCAACATGACTACATGGTTCCTCTGTCCCAGAACCCAGATTACAGGGTACCAGGAAAGGACCTCACGTCCTCTGAAGAGAAGGCCATCACCCAGTCCTGCGCTCAGTTTGACGCCTACAGATACGTGAACGTCCTCCACTCGCCCACCTCCAGCTACGAGATTCTCGACTTCCTGGGCGAGGGCACCTTCGGGGACGTCGTCAAGTGTTTGAAGACGGCCACCAGGGAGGAGGTCGCCGTGAAGATATTCAAGCACATCGACGCCCCGGACAAGTTTGAGAAAGAGGTAGCCGATGAGAATTGACCGCGGTTCTTTGAATGTCTTTGAACCAGGGGTCTCCCCATCCCATGTCAGTGCAAGCGATAACGATATCAGCCACAAAAAAAACAAGTATTGTATGATAACGGCTTGCATCTAAAGCTAGTACCCGCACTCTTTTACTTTCTGAAATAAGCAGGGGCGTCCATGATAACGTTGTTTGGATGCCAACATATAATAATAATAATAATGGATTAGATTTATATCGCGCTTTTCTATTGTTAGATACTCAAAGCGCTCACAGAGAAGTGGGAACCCATCATTCATTCACACCTGGTGGTGGTAAGCTACATCCGTAGCCACAGCTGCCCTGGGGTAGACTGACGGAAGCGTGGCTGCCAATTTGCGCCTACGGCCCCTCCGACCACCACCAATCATTCATTCGTCATTCATTCACCAGTGTGAGCGGCACCGGGGGCAAGGGTGAAGTGTCCTGCCCAAGGACACAACGGCAGCAATAGGTGGGAAGCGAACCTGCAACCCTCAGGTTTCTGGCACGGCCGCTCTACCCACTACGCCATGTTCCAAAACCTGTATGTACCTTTCAGCATTAATGGTGCCTTCACAGATGTGTAAGTTACCCATGCCTTGGCCACTAATACACCCCCATACCCTCACAGATGCTGGATTTTAAACTTTGCGCCTAGAACAATCCGGATGTTTCTTTTCCTCTTTGTTGCGGAGGACACAACGTCCACAGTTTCTAAAAACAATTTGGAAATAAGTACTCGTCAGACCATAGAACTCTTTTCCACTTTGCATCAGTCCGGCGGCGTTTCTGGGTGTTGTTGATAAATGGCGTTCGCATTGCATAGTTGAGTATTAACTTGCACTTACAGTTGTAGCGACCAACTGTAGTTACTGACAGTGGTTTTCTGATGTTTTCCTGAGCCCATGTGGTGATATCCTTTACACACTGATGTCGCTTTTTGATGCAGTACCGCCTGAGGGATCCAAGGTCACGGGCCTTCAATGTTGCGTGAAGTGATTTCTCCAGATTGTCTGAAACTTTTGACGATATTACGGACCGTAGATGGTAAAATCCCTAAATTTCTTGAGAAATGTTGTTCTTAAACAAAGTGGTGACCCTCGCCCCATCCTTGTTTGTGAATGACTGAGCATTTCATGGAAGCCGCTTTTATACCCAATCATGGCACCCACCTGTTCCCAATTAGCCTGTTCACCTGTGGGATGTTCCAAATAAGTGTTTGATGCGCATTCCTCAACTTTCTCAGTCTTTTTTGCCACTTGTGCCAGTTTTTTTTTTTAACATGTTGCAGTCATCAAATTTAGTCAGTATTTGCCAAAAAAAACCCCAACAATTTCCACTTCGAACGTTAAGTATCTTGTCCTTGCAGTCTATTCAATTGAATATAAGTTTTGAAGGATTTGCAAATCATTTGTATTTTTTTGTTTATTCACAGGTTTTGGGGTTTGTAAAATCTCCAAAATAAGCACTCTGATAAGAGCAATCCTCCAATAAGAACACAAAGTTGGTTTTTTTTTTTAATGTTAGTGAAGTAATTTATAAAAAGGTAAACATTGTAGGCTATACACTGGGCTACTAGGAGTTAGCAGCTACACAACAGCTGAGCAAACAATAGCACACACGCTCAACATGCAATAAAGGTCCTTAATTGAACAATAATGCCACTTAAAACCACACTTTTGTCAAGTTAAATGACTATTAGATAACTACAGTTGCATTTTACTTACACATACAAAGTGTCCAAGGCAGAAAAGTATATTAAGCACTATCCAGAAACAAAAGTGTCCGCATCATTCAACTTAGAGCGTCATGAGCTTAACTTCATTAATTGCCCAGAGAAAACTAATTACTACTCCAGTTCAACTTAAAGACAGCATGAGCCCATTCCAGACATCCATCCATCCATCCATTTTCTACCGCTTAGTCCCTTTCGGGGTCCCGGGGGGCGCTGGCGCCTATCTCAGCTACAATCGGGCGGAAGGCGGGGTACACCCTGGACGAGTCGCCACCTCATCGCAGGGCCCAGACAGTTCATAATAAATATGTTTAGTGTTGTCATACCTAACATTGTTGTCTAAGTCATATACTTGATCAAAGCTTTTCTAACATTCACACTACAAAATAATAATAATAATAAAAGATTCCTGCTGATATGGAATACCCAAGGCTCCAATATTAGTGTCACGTTTGGGTCGCATCTTTATGTGGGGTCGTTCTCCCAGGAATGCAGACGAACCACTCCAAACAAAGCGTTCAGGTAAAAACATAATTCGTTCTCAAAAATAACGCAAAGTACCAAAAAGGAAAAAAGTACCGATCGCACTGGATGCTAAACTAACACAGCATAAACTATGGACGAGAAAAACCTACTGACTGTAGCATGAACAGACAAGACTTACATAGTAAGGCATGAAGCGAACAACTCGAGACAAGGCAAAACTCACGTAACAGGTGCTTGTGGCAAATAATGACGCCAGGCTGACTGACTGGCAAAGGCAGGCTTAAATAATGCCTCTGATTAGTGCTCGGGTAGCAGGTGAGCGGCCGAACACTAGTCCGAGACAGGTGAACATAATGAGCAACCATGGCAACCAAAGCAAACTCAGGAGGTGCACAAACCGGAACTAAATGAGTCAAAAACTAACAGAAGACAAAAACATGATCCGGACCAGGGATCATGACAATTAGTATCGTATCAGGAGTGAAAGAGTTTTACATCTGCGGTTTACTCCAAGGTTTCTCAAAGTATCCCATTGGGTTGAGTTTTTTCTTGCCCTGATGTGGGGTCTGAGCCGAGGATGTCGGTGTGGCTTGGCAGCCCTTTTGAGACACTTGTGATTAAGGGCTATATGAATGAACTTTGATTGATTGATTTATCAGTACCCCTCTAATTGAGACATTAACGTGTTTGCCAGGTCAGCACGCTGCAAACGTTGATGGCTTTCGACACGGACAAGGTCAACCTGATTCAGTGCAAAAGCATCTTTGTGGACAGAGTCTACATGTGTCTGGAGTTTGAGATGTTGGACATCAATCTTTGGGACTTCATGAACACCAGACCCACCAAATGCCTGCTTGTCAAAGAGATCCGCCCCATCCTGCATCAGGTACCTTTGGTCCAATAATGTCCAAGTTAAAAATGCTGGAAGATCATTGCTCGGAGTTGGGGGTATCTTTTTGTTCTGGTAGAAAAACTGTATTCTTCAACCTCTAAGGGTCTGAGTGTTGAGGGGCTGTCTTGGTTGAGACACCTTTTCAACATAGCGTGAAAGTCTGGGACAGCGTCAGGAGTGGCAGACTGGGGCGGTGGTTACCCTATTCAAAAAGTGTGTTAACTACAGGGGTATCACACTACTCAGCCTCCCTGGTAAAGTTTACACCAAGGTACTGGAAAGGAGAGTCCAGCCAATAGTCGACTTTCAGTTTCAAGAGGAGCAATAGGGATTCCGTCCTGGTCATGAAACAACTGAACTGATCTTTACTCTTGCCGGAATCCTAGAGAAGGCCTGGGAGTATGCCCATCCAGTCTATATGTGCTTTGTGGATTTGGAGAAGGCGTATGACTGGGTCCCCCGGGAGATTCTGTGGGAGGTGCTGAGGGAGTACGGGGTGATGGGAACCCTGCTGAGGGGCCATCCAATCTCTGTACAACCAAAGCGAGAGTTGTGTCCGGGTGCTTGGATGTAAGTCAGATCCGTTTCCAGTGGGGGTAGGTCTCTGCCGAGGCTGCCCTCTGTCACCTATCCTGTTTGTGCTTTTCACGGACAGGATTTCTAAGCAGAGCTGTGACCATGGCGGAGAGGGTATACGTCACGGGGGCCCAAAGGTTGCGTCACTGCTGTTTGCAGATGATGTGGTCCTGATGGCACCTTCGGTTCGTGACCTTCAGCTCTCACTGGATCGGTTCACAGCCGAGTGTTAAGCGGCTGGAATGAGGATCTGCATCTCCAAATCTGAGGCCATGGTTCTCTGCAGGAAACCGATGGTCTGTACAGTCCAGGTAGAGAACGAGACTCTGTCCCAGATGGAGGAGTTTAATTACCTCAGGGTCTTGTTCACGAGGGAGGGAAAGATGGAGAAGGTAATCAGCCGGAGAATCGGAGCAGCCAGAAGTCAAAGCTCTCGGTCTACCGAGCTATCTACATTCCTACTGTCACCTATGGTCATGATATGTGGGTCATGACCGGAAGAAAAAGATCGCGGATACAAGCGGCCGAAATGAGTTTCCTCAGAAGGGTGGCTGGCATCTCCCTTAGAGATAGGATGAGAAGTTCAGTCACCCGAGAGAGACTCGGAGTAGAGCCGCTGCTCCTTCGCTTGGAAAGGAGCCAGCTTAGGTGTTTCGGCATCTCGTGCGAATGCCTCACGAGGGTCTCCCTAGGGAGGTCCTCGTTGCACGTCCCACTGGGAGGAGACACCACGGCAGGCCAAGGACCAGGTGGGGGCTTACATCTCCTCTCTGGCCTTAAAACGCTTCGGGATTCTCCAGGAGGAAGTTGCCAATGTTGCTCTGGAGAGGGAAGTCTGGGGGTCTCTGCTCGAGCTGTTGTCCCCGCGACACGATTCCGGATAAGTGGTTAAAGATGGATGGAACCTCTAACGGAGACAAACAGACAGTTAACTAATTGGTTTTCTCAAGTCTAACAATAGTATATGGCAGAATTTAGCTAATTACTTATATGTGTTGAATAAAAGACATGTGAAAATAGATAAACCCCATTTATATGTACTCATGTCTTCAGCTGGCCATCGGCCTGCATTTTCTGAACAGTATTGGACTTATCCACGCAGACCTGAAACCCAACAACATCATGATGGTAGACCACGTCAACCAGCCATACAAAGTTAAAATCATTGACTTTGGCTTGGCTCAACTTGTCTCAGAGACAAACCAGGGAAGACACTTCCAGAACCGCCGCTACAGGTAAGCAGAGTATACCTTACTAAGCATAGTTGTACGAAGGGAATCTTCAGTTTTAATATAATGTATTTTATAGCAGGGGCGTGTATGTCTAGGGTCCCTTTGTTGTATGAAGTTGTTTTAACTTAAACTGGCTCTTCAGGTTTCTTGTTACTCTGCGGTTTCCGAAATAGAAGGTAGGCTTATTAGACTTAGACAAACGTTATTTATTCCCAAGGGAAATTGTTTGACAGAGTTCAATTGCAAGAGTAAAGGATAACTAAGACTAGGTTTACATCGCAAGCCCTATCCATTTTCTACCGCTTGTACCTTCTGGAGCGCAGGGGGTGCTGGAGCCTATCTCAGCTGCATTCTGGGGGTAGGTGGGGTACACCCTGGACAAGTCGCCACCTCATGCGGGGGCCAACACAGAGACAGACAACATTCATACTCAGATTCAACCAATGTAGTGTTGCCAATCAACCTATCCCCAGGTGCATGTTTTTGGAGGTGGGAGGAAGCCGCAGTACCCGGAGGGAACCCACGCAGTCACGGGGAGAACATGCAAACTCCAAACAGAAAAATCCCTAGCCCAGGATTGAACTCAGGACTACCTAGGATCTTCGTATTGTGAGGCACATACACTGTACCACCGTGCTGCCCTACACCACAAGCCAAAGTGGACCAAATTCGATTTTTTTGAAATCCGCTCTTTTTCAGCTGACTGTTAAGTTAACAAGTAAAATGTGATTTTATCAGAGTCTAGTATAAATGTGCACAAGCCCTAGGATGTGGCCTCAACATCACTTGCACGAGAAGTTCGATAAAATGAAAACAAAGAAAGTTGACCGGATTTCGTAAATCAACAAGAAAGTCGCTACTACACAAAACATGGACGCCACAGACCAGCGTGTTAGTGGGTTTGTGCAATGGCTGTTGTGTGGAAGAAATAGTCGGGTGATGCCAAATCCCATAGCCATAGCACATATATGTCCCTGTGTCCCTCTAGGGACACACCAAATAACACAAATGATATTAAAGACATCAAAAGAGCAGAGCTGATGCAACCAGCCACTTCTACATACGGCTATGAATAAAAGGTCAAAGAAACATATAAACTGTGGTGGCCTCTGCGGTGTTCCACGCCATCGTCTGCTGGGGTGGGGAGAGCATGGCCAGAGACAGGAGCAGATCCAAAAAAGCAACCAAGAGAGCCGACTCCACTCTCGGCCACCCACTAACTCGACCAGTGTCCAGTCCGCAAGAATGAGCGAGGATGTGTCTAAGGAGACTGAGGTGTCTGATACCTGCGTATTCAGTCAAGACGCTGTGAAGCTTGTCCGTTCCAGCCCACAGTGCTAGCTGCGCAGCCCTGTCTCTTCATCTGCATCTCCTCCAGTCTCTCCAAACGGACTCTGGTGTGGTAGAGACCCAGCAGCTGGTCTCCCTGACCACCGCAGAAGTCACAGAAATGCCCCCCGTTGTCACACAGTCCCAAAGGGTCCCCAACCAAAAGGCAACAACAATCTATATGTATAATAACATATGAAAACAAGAGGGAAACACAAATGTATGACACAACAGCACAAATTAAAGGTAATCAACAATACAAAAGCAATACATATGGGACGACTAGAAGAGTAAATGAATCATAAATACATTGTACATTACAGATAAAGAAAGGTGCGATAACGTTAAAGAGTATTATAATAAACCAGTATTGTTTATTACAGTAAATGGTAAATGGGTTGTACTCGTATAGCGCTTTCCTACTTTTTTTTAAGGAAATCGAAGCGCTTTGACACTATTTCCACATTCACACACTGATGGCGGGAGCTGCCATGCACGGCCCTAACCAGGACCCATCAGGAGCAAGGGTGAAGTGTCTTGCTCAAGGACAAGACGGACATGACTAGGATGGTAGAAGGTGGGGATTAAACCAGTAACCCTCAGATTGTTGGCCCGGCCACTCTCCCCAGTATAGAGAATGATTCCACAGACGGACGGAGTGTCTTGTGAATAAGTTATTGAAGCGTTTACTCTGGGAGCTAAGCATGTTTGAGTATGAGCTCCCCTGTCCCTCAAGAAAAATTCCTAGTTTGTGAACCCATTCTCAAACAATTGCAATAAAAACTCTTCAGATTCTGATTCTGATTATGGAAAGCAATTTGTCCAGTGTCCTCCTGTCTTCCACTGACACAAACGGCTCCAACTGCATTACAAACGTTTGACCCGCTTTCCGGATCAGTTCGACTTATGTCCATTTTGCTGGTGCTGCTCCCCCCAGCCAACCACTGCGAAGTACAGGGCACTGGCTACCACAGACTGGTAGAAGACCTCCTAACACCTTGCTACACACACTGAAGAACCTGAGCTTCCTCAGAAAAGTAGAGTCCGCTCATGTTTCTACAAACATTTGTGAAAGAATGGGCCGGTCTCAGTGATTTCCAGCGTGGAACTGTCATAGGATGCCACCTGTGCAACAAATCCAGTCGTGAAGTTTCCACGATCCTAAATATTCCAAAGTCATCTTTATTATAAGAAAAGTGAAGAATTTGGGAACAACAGCAACTCAGCCACCAAGTGTTAGGCCACGTGGACCGACAGAGCGGTCAGCGGATGCTGAAGTGCATAGTGCAAAGACTTTCTGCACAGTCAGTTGCTACCAAGCTCCAAACTTCACGTGGCCTTCCAAATAGCCCACGTACAGTATGCAGAGAGAGCTTCATGGAATGGGTTTCCATGGCCGAGCGGCTGCATTTAAGTTAAACATCACCGAGTCCAATGCCAAGCGTTGGATGCAGTGGTGTAAACTAAAGCACGTCACCACTGGACTCTAGAGCAGTGGGGACGCATTCTCTGATGAATCACGCTTTTCCATCTAGCAATCTGATGGACCAGTCTGGGTCTGGTGGTTGCCAGGAGAAGGGTACATTTCGGACTGCATTGTGCCAAGTGTGAAATTTGGTGGAGGAGGAATTATGGTGTGTGGTTGTTTTTCAGGAATTGGGTTGACCCCTTAGCTCCACTGAAAGGAACGTTGAATGCTCAGGATACCAAAACATTTTGGACAATTCCATTCTCCCAACCTTGTGGGAACAGTTTGGAGCGGGCCGCTTCCTCTTCCAACATGACTGTGCACCAGTTAACAAAGCAAGGTCCATAAAGACATGGATGACAGAGTCTGGTTTGGATGAACTTGCCTGGCCTGCACAGACAGACTTGCCAACCCTCCTGATTTTCCCAGGAGAAACCCGAAATTCAGTGGCCCTTCTGGGGCAAATATTCTCCCGAATTTCTCCCGATTGAACAACAATATTGGGGGCGTGCAAAAAAAGCACTGCCTTTAACGTCCGCTTTTCCACCGTACAAACAGCGTGCTGGACTAGTCACATACTATATGCGACACATGTAAGTGAATGCAAGGCATACTTGATCAACAGCTATTCAGGTCACACTGAGGGTGGTCATATAAACCAGTGTTTTTCAACCACTGTGCCGTGAGATACAGTCTGGTGTGCCGTAGGAGATTATGTTATTTCACCTTAATGGTTAAAAAATATTTTTTGCATACCGGTAATTACAATCCGCAAATGTGCCGTTGTTGAGTGTCTGCACTGCTAGAGCTCGGCAGCGTAACCATGTAATACTCTTCCATATCAGTCGGTGGCAGCTGGTAGATAATTGCTTTGTAGATGTCAACATGGTTTGTCATGATCACAATATGCAGACGACAGCGGGACAGTGTGAAGGAAAGGTACATAACGCCTGAACCAAAAATAAACAAAAGCCGAGTGCCACTAAGAAAAGCCATTGCAGCTACAGGATGGCTATGCAAAATGAAACTAAAACTAAACTGGCTGCAAAGTAAACAAAAACAGAATGCTGGACGACAGCAAAGACTTACAGCGTGTGGAGCAGACGGTGTCCACAAAGTGCATCCCGTACATGACAAGACAATCAACATGCAATGTCCCCACAAAGAAGGATAATAACAACTTTCATAGTCTTGATTGCAAAAACAAGCAGGTGTGGGGAATAGTGCTCAAGGAAGACATTGAACTGCTACAGGAAAATACCAACAAAACAGGAAAAGCCACGAAAAATAGGAGCGCAAGACAAGAACTAAAACACTACACACAGGAAAACACCAAAAACTTCAAAATAAGTTACGGTGTGATGTGACAGGTCGTGACAGCACACTTACTTTGAGACAAGAGCTAAAGTGTTGCATGGTTATTTATGATTTGAATTCATATCCAACAATTGTGAGAACTACTTTTTATTGTCATTATCGGCTGCTGAGTTTAACTTTTTTATATTTTCTGTCGGTGGTGTGCCTCTGGATTTTTTTCAATGAAAAAAATATGCCTTA
The DNA here is from genome assembly GCF_033978795.1 of Nerophis ophidion. Lineage (NCBI taxonomy): Eukaryota > Metazoa > Chordata > Actinopteri > Syngnathiformes > Syngnathidae > Nerophis > Nerophis ophidion. Next base: position 24,773,750 of record NC_084621.1, on the reverse strand, counting down.
GCTCTGAAAAGGTTGAAAAACTCTGGTATAAACAACTTTAACACTGTTAAAAAAAAGGCGCCACACTGTGCACCCACACCAAACAAGAATGACAAACACACTTCGGGAGAAAGTCCGCACCGTAACACAACAAAAACAATACAGAACAAATACCCTGAGTCCATTGCAGCACTAACTCTTCCGGGATGCTACAATATACACCCCTCCTACCACCAAACCCTGCCCCCTCAATTCGGAGGTCTCAAGGATGGCAAGTACAGTATGTGCACAGAGTCCTGACCTGAACCTGATATAACAACTTTGGGATAAATTAGAACGGAGACTGAGAGCCAGGCCTTCTCGACCAACATCTGTGTGTGACCCCACCAATGCGCTTTTGAAAGAATGGTGGAAAATTCCTAGAAACACACTCCGGAACCTTGTGGACAGCCCTCCAAGAAGAGCTGAAGCTGTAATAATAGCTGCAAAAGGTGGACCGAGCCCTATGGGTAAGGAATGAGATGGCACTTCAAGTTCATATGTGAGTCAAGGCAGGTGGCCAAATATTTTTGGCAATATAGTGTATATTCTAAAGCAGGGGTCAGCAGGGGTCAGCAACCTTTTTGAAACCAAGAGCTACTTCTTGGGTACTGATTAATGCGAAGGGCTACCAGTTTGATACACACTTAAATAAATTGCCAGAAATAGCCAATTTGCTCAATTTACCTTTAATAAATACATCTATATACATAAAAAATGGGTATTTCTGTCTGTCATTCATCGTACATTTTTTTCCCTTTTACGGAAGGGTTTTTGTAGGGAAAAAATGATGAAAAAAACACTTATTTGAATGGTTTAAAAGAAGAGAAAACACGAAAAAAATGAAAATTAAATTTTGAAACATAGTTTATCTTCAATTTCGACTCTTTAGAATTAAAAAAAAAATCAACCGAAAAATATGAAGTTAAAAACTAACTAATTTGTATCTTTTTGACAAAATTAAAAAAATAATTTATAGAACATCATTAATAATTTTTCCTGATTAAGATTAAGTTTAGAATTTTGATGACATGTTTTAAATGGGTTAAAATCCAATCTGCACTTTGTTAGAATATATAACAAATTGGACCAAGCTATATTTCTAACAAAGAAAAATCCTTATTTCTTCTAGATTTTTCAGAACAAAAAATTTAAAAGATATTCAAAATACTTTGAAATAACATTTAAATTTGACTCTACAGATTATCGAGATTTGCCAGAATAATTTTTTTGAATTTTAATCATAATAAGTTTGAAAAAATATTTCACAAATATTCTTTGTCGAAAAAACAGAAGCTAAAAAGGAAGAATTAAATTAAAGTGTATTTATTATTCTTAACAATAAAAAAATACATTTACTTGAACATTGATTTAAATTGTCAGGAAAGAAGAGGAAGGAATTTAAAAGGTAAAAAGGTATGTGTGTTTAAAAATCCTAAAATAATTTTTAAGGTTGTATTTTTTCTCTAAAATTGTCTTTCTGAAAGTTATAAGAAGCAAAGTAAAAAAAAATAATGAATTTATTTAAACAAGTGAAGAACAAGTCTTTAAAATATTTTCTGGGATTTTCAAATTCTATTTGAGTTTTGTCTCTCTTAGAATTAAAAATGTTGAGCAAAGCGAGACCAGCTTGCTAGTAAATGAATAAAATTTAAAAAACTGAGGCAGCTCACTGGTAAGTGCTGCTATTTGAGCTGGTCCTTACGGGCGACCTGGTGACCCCTGTTCTAAAGTCTAATCAACCAGAAATCCCATGACTCACCTGCACTACCTCAGTACCAGGGTTCACGGGCCCCTGTTAGAGACCTCTGATTGATAGGTTCGTTACAATCTGTGATATTTACGGCATAACTTGGCTTACTTACTTTGCATCAGGGCTCCAGAGATCATCCTCGGTTTGCCATACGCAGAGGCTATTGATGTGTGGTCCCTGGGTTGCATCATTGCTGAGCTGTTCCTGGGCTCACCACTTTTCTACAGCACTTGCGAATACGACATGGTAAGTCTTAAAAGTACTTCCTCTGAAAAGCTTAACCACCGCCTCAGGCAAAACCTTCAGACTCAACCGGAACAAACGTTGTTGTATCCATTGTTTCTGCAGTTGAGAAAAATAGAACACATCCTTGGTCTTTTGCCTCAAAGACTTCTGAACATTGGACTGAAAACCATTTACTTTTACAAGAAGGAGAGGGTCTTTCACACCTTTCATTGGAGACTAAAGGTAATAAGCGTTGGAATGAATTACCAGTAACTGCCAGTTGTCGTGATAAACCTCTAATCCGCTAGAAACTTGAATGACTGAAAGAAAGTTCCTGACTCAAAAACTGCTTATTTGATAAGGAACATTCTGTTTGACGGTTTTGTTCTGAATCAATAACGCAGAAAAGGCTCAGAAATTGAATTTCTTGTGGCTTTTGGTTCATCTGCATGTTGCTTCTCTTTAGAGACCGAACGAATATGGATACGTCGCCTGCACTGACAGTTTTATCAACTCTGTGGATGACCTTTGCGAGGTATCAAGCTTTGTTCCATTGTACCACCATGACTGTAGGGAACAGTACAAAGAACCAGAAATGTCAGTTCTGTCAGAAATCACATGAATGCTGAGAAATGCTATTGTTGAACCGAAATGCCAAGAAAATAGCTGCGATACTGCGATACATTTTTTTGTAGTCCATCAACTTACCTTTAATAAACTTGTAGGAAATAGTTCTATGTACAAACCCCAAAACCAGTGAAGTTGGCACGTTGTGTAAACTGTAAATGATAACAGAATACAATGATTTGCAAATACTTTTCAACCTACATTCAATTGAATGGACTGCAAAGACAAGATGCTTAACGTTGGAACTGAAAAATCTTATTTTTTTGCAAATATTAACTCATTTGGAATTTGATGCCTGCAACATGTTTCAAAAAAGTGGCAAAAAAAAAGACTGAGAAAGTTGAGGAATGCTCATCAAACACTTATTTGGAAAATCCCACAGGTGAACAGGCTAATTGGGAACAGGTGGGTGCCATGATTGGGTATAAAAGCAGCGTCCATGAAATGCTCAGTCATTCACAAACAAAGATGAGGCGGGGGTCACCACTTTGTGAACAAATGCCTGAGCAATTTGTCCAACAGTTAAGAACAACATTTCCCAACATGCTATTGCAAGGAATTTAGAGATTTCTCCATTTATGATCCGTAATAACATCAAAAGGTTCAGAGAATCTGGAGAAATAACTGCACGTAAGCGATGACATTATGGAGCATCAATCCCTCAGGCGGTACTGCATCAAAAAGAGACATAAGTGGGCTGAGGAACATTTCATAAAACCACTGTCAGTAACTGCAGTTGGTCGCTACATCTGTAAGTGCAAGTTAAAACTGTACTATGCAAAGCGAAAGCCATTTATCAACAACACCCAGAAACACTGCCGGCTTGGCTGGGCCCGAGCTCATCTAAGATGGACTGATGCAAAGTGGAAAAGTGTTCTGTGGTCTGACGAGTCCACATTTCAAATTGTTTTTGGAAACTGGACGTTGTGTCCTCCGGAACAAGGAGGAAAAGAACCATTCCAATTGTTATAGCTGCAGAGTTGAAAAGCCAGCATCTGTGATGGTATGGGGATGTATTAGTGCCCAAGGCATGGGTAACTTACACATCTGTGAAGGCACCATTAATGCTGAAAGGTACATACATGTTTTGGAGCAACATATGTTGCCATCCACGCAACATTATCATGCACGCCCCTGCTTATTTCAGCAAGACAATGCCAAGCCACGTGTTACAACAGCGTAGCTTCAGAGTAAGGGTGCAGGTACTGAACTGCCCTGCCTGTAGTCCAGACCTGTCTCCCATTGAAAAGGTGTGGCGCATTTTGAAGCCCAAAATACCACAACGTAGACCCCAGACCAGGCGTCACCAACCTTTTTGAAAACAAGAGCTACTTCTTGGGTTCTGATAATGCGAAGGGCTACCAGTTTGATACACACTTAAATAAATTGCTAGAAATAGCCAATTTGCTCAATTTACCTTTAATAAATAAAAAATATATATATATAAAAAATGGGTATTTCTGTCCGTCATTCCGTCGTACATTTTTTTCCTCTTATGGAAGGTTTTATGTCGAGAATAAATTATGAAAAAAACACTTAATTGAACAGTTTAAAAGATGAGAAAACACGAAAAAAATGCAAATTAAATTTTGAAACAGTTTATCTTCAATTTCGACTCTTTAAAATTCAAAATACAACCGAAAAAAAGAAGAGAAAAACTAGCTCATAAGAATCTTTTTGAAAAAATTTAAAAAATAATTTATGGAACATCATTAGTAATTTTTCCTGATAAAGATTAATTTTAGAATTTTAATGATATGTTTTAAATAGGTTAAAATCCAATCTGCACTTTGTTAGAATATATAACAAATTGAACCAAGCTATATTTCTAACAAAGACAAATCAGTATTTCTTCTAGATTTTCCAGAACAAAAATTTTAAAAGAAATTCAAAAGACTTTGAAATAAGATTTAAATTTGATTCTACAGATTTTCTAGATTTGCCAGAATATTTTTTTTTAATTTTAATCATGAATGAGTTTGAAGAAATATTTCACAAATATTCTTCGTCGAAAAAACAAGCTAAAATAAAGAATTAAATTAAAATGTATTCATTATTCATTACAATAAAAAAAATGTATTTACTTGAACATTGATTTGAATTGTCAGGAGAGAAGAGGAAGGAATTTAAATGGTAAGTGTTTAAAAATCCTAAAATCATTTTTAAGGTTGTATTTTTTCTCTAAAATTGTTTTTCTGAAAGTTATAAGAAGCAAAGTAAAAAAAAAAAATGAATTTATTTAAAAAAGTGGAGACCAAGTCTTTAAAATATTTTCTTGGATTTTCAAATTCTATTTGAGTTTTGTCTCCCTTAGAATTAAAAATGTCGCGCAAAGCGAGACCAGCTTGCTAGCAAATAATTAAAAGTTTAAAAATAGAGGCAGCTCACTGGTAAGTGCTGCTATTTGAGTTAGTTTTAGAACAGGCCAGCGGGCGACTCATCTGGTCCTTACGGGCTACCTGGTGCCCGTGGGCACCGCCTTGGTGACCCCTGCCCCAAACTGTTGAACAACTTAACCTGTACATCAAGCAAGAATGGGAAATAAATCCACCTGAAAAGCTTAAAAAATTGGTCTCAGTTCCCAAACGTTTACTCAGTGTTGTTAAAAGGAAAGGCCATGTAACACAGTGGTAAAACGTCCCTGTGCCAGCTTTTATGAAACTTGTTGCAGGCATCAAATTCCAAATGAGCTAATATTTGTTTCTCAGTTCGAAAATTAAATATATTGTCTATTCAATTGAATTAAATTGAAAAGGATTTGTAAATCATGAATATTCTGTTTTCATTTACGAATTACACAACTTCACTGGTTTTGGGTTTTTTAACAAGAAGCCCACCATTTTTAGTTTGAAACAACTAGGCAATGGCAAAAGTATTTTTTTTCTGGAGTGACAGAACGGATGCTTGTTTTTAGGTCCGGCAGGTTGTTCATCTGTCAAAGGAAGATACCACAGCAGAAGTCCAAGACCAAAAGAGCTTTGTGGATTTGCTGAAACAGCTTCTGAAGCCTGATGCCAGCCAGCGACTAATCCCCAGTCAGATTCTCAAGCATCCCTTCATCACCATGGCTGACATCGCAGTCAGCCACGCAAAGAGTTTCTAGTAGGTTTCCAGTAAAATACACCGTAAGTTCCACAAAGTGTTGGTTTTTTCAGTTCCTGATTTATTTCTTCAAGCGTAAAACTGAGCTGTGAGATGATGGAGGTCTGTCAGAATCAGAAAATCAGCTCTGAGGTTCAGGCCCGCCCGTCAACGGCGTCGGAACCTAAAGCGTCCACGAGCACGACGCCTGCTTGGCAGAGCCACAGAGAACATCCTGACATCTTGGGGATCTCGTCTCGCATTACGGGGGGCCTCAATCTCGAAGACCTTTCCTCAGATCCACAGATGGCGGTCTCTCATCAGCTTGGTTGTATCAGCCTCCACCAGTCTCCACCCAATGAAAACAGGCAGCACGTGGCAGAGTAAGCCCTAAAGAACTGTACATTTTTATATTTTGTTGATGGGTGTTTGATCAAGTCTTTGGTTCGTAGAGAACCACAAATAAAGGGCAAGGATCCTGTCCAGGGGCAAAGAGGTACATTTCGACCTTTGCGGTACACTCTTTGGATTACCGCCCAATGACATGAAGTTCTTTTGGTTTCCATACATTCCTAAAGACGTCTCCTCACAGATGGCAGTCAGGATGTCCAACGCGAAAACTACAAGCCCAGACAGCATCCAGTCAAGGTTTTTAACTCTTCAAATAGGTTTAAACTACAAACCCCGTTTCCATGTGAGTTGGGAAATTGTGTTAGATGTAAATACGAATGGAATACAATGATTTGCAAACCCATATTCAGTTGAATATGCTACAAAAACGACATATTTGATGTTCAAACTGATAAACATTTTTTTTTGCAAATAATCATTGACTTTGGAATTTGATGCCAGCAACACGTGACAAAGAAGTTGGGAAAGGTGGCAATTAATACTGATAAAGTTGAAGAATGCTCATCAAACAATTTATTTGGAACATCCCACAGGTGTGCAGGCTAATTTGGAACAGGTGGGTGCCATGATTGGGTATAAAAACAGCTTCCCAAAAAATGCTCAGTCTTTCACAAGAAAGGATGGGGCGAGGTACACCCCTTTGTCCACAACTGCGTGAGCAAATAGTCGAACAGTTTAAGAACAACGTTTCTCAAAGTGCAATTGCAAGAAATTTAGGGATTACAACAGCTACGGTCCATAATATAATCAAAAGGTTCAGAGAATCTGGAGAATTCACTACACGTAGGCGCCATGGCCAGAAACCAACATTGAATGACCGTGACCTTCGATCCCTCGGACGGCAATGTATCAAAAACCGAAATCAATCTCTAAAGAATATCACCACATGGGCTCAGGAACAGTTCAGAAAACCACTGTCATTAGATACAGTTTGCCACTACATCAGTAAGTGCAAGTTAAAGTTCTACTATGCAAAACAAAATCCATTTATCAACAACATCCAGAAACGCCGCTGGCTTCTCTGGGCTCGAGATCATCTAAGATGGACTGATGCAAAGTGGAAAAGTGTTCTGTGGTCTGACGAGTCCACATTTTAAATTGCTTTTGGAAATATTCGACATCGTGTCCGGACCAAAGGGGAAGCGAACCATCCAGACTGTTATCGACGCAAAGTTCAAATGCCAGCATCTGTGATGGTATGGGGGTGCATTAGTGCCCAAGGCATGGGTAACTTACACATCTGTGAAGGGACCATTGATGCTGAAAGGTACATACAAGTTTTGGACCAACATGCTGTCATCTAAGCGCCGTCTTTTTCATGGACGCCCCTGCTTATTTCAGCAAGACAATGCCAAGCCACATTCAGCACGTGTTACAACAACGTGGCTTCGTAAAAAAAGAGTGCGGGTACTTTCCTGGCCCGCCTGCAGTCCAGACATGTTTCCCATCGAAAATGTGTGGCGCATTATGAAGCGTAAAATACGACTGAAGCTTTACATAACACAAAAATGGGAAAGATTTTCACTTTCAAAGCTTCAAAAATTAGTTTCCTCAGTTCCCAAACGTTTATTGAGTTTTGTTAAAAGAAAAGGTGATGTAACACAGTGGTGAACATGCCCTTTCCCAACTACTTTGGCACGTGTTGCAGCCATGAAATTCTAAGTCAATTATTCTTTGCAAAAAAAAAACTAATTTTATGAGTTTGACCATCAAATATCTTTGTAGTGCATTCAATTGAATATGGGTTGAAAAGGATTTGCAAATCATTGTATTCCGTTTATATTTACATCTAACACAATTTCCCAACTCATATGGAAACGGGGTTTGAACTATTTTGAAGATTGGTAAGCTACATTTCTAGTTTTCTGCAGAATTCCTGACAAAGACTTGCAAGACAGGAAGACAGGGCAGACCATTCCCAATGGGGACCAGACACTCAATGGTAAGGGTCATGGATGAACGTATACCAGAGGTTTTCAAGTGGAAATGTTTGGTACTCGCTAATAAATGGTAACCCAGTCTGAAATCATCTTTGATGAACTGGGTACCTTTGTCGTCACATCTCTGAAGCCAGCACAGGTCTTAAACAAAACATTTTCTCTGTTATTTCTTAAAATGCATGATGGTTCAGTTGAAGTTGAGGACTCTCATGTGACAACCAGCATATCCAAAGCCTTGGCGCAAAGTAGCAGCAAGTAAGACTTTGTGATCTTTAGTTCATTTTACTTTGAACTATAATCATCTCTATGCCACTTTGATGTCATTTCAGTTGTGCCAACAACAAAAGGGAGAAGGAGAAAGAAAATAAACCGAAAGGTACATCCATGTAGACCTTGAGAGTTCCTGCTTGTCCATAATCATTCCTAATCAGCACTTTGTCCACCAGGACCACGTGACTACAAAAGGAAAAGAATAAGGCCCGCCTTTAGACCTATTTTCTCTTCCCAGTCAGTATTTTACTCATACATTACCTAGAATTACCTTGTAAGCTATTTTGCAGAATCTCAATGTGGAAGAGAGAAAGGGTTTTGACCACAAGAGTAGTACTGATGCCAACCATGTTTGACACTGACAGAGAATCCCCGAAGAAAAAGAGAAGAAAATTGAACCCTGAATGACGTCCGGAGACGAAGTAGTACGGCTACTTAACTTCGGAGACAAGGCAAAGAACCTGGCCCGCTTCGAAAGCTAGAGGTTCTAGTGTGTAAGTGTTTTATCATTATCACGTCCTGTTTGGAGTTCATTTAAATATGGAATATCCGAACATTTTAATACACTTTGCAGAAGTCCTGAACGTGATGTGTGAAACTGAAGAAAAGGAAGATGAGAGTTAAAGACGCCCTAACTTAAAGTAGTGAGTAACATTTAAGTGCATAAGTTAAACTTTTCATTATTGTCTGTCATAATTTATTATTTGGTACTTAAAAAAGTAGGAGTGTGACGGTATTGTAGATATGGCGATATTTCAGCTTTACAGTCTGAGGGCATACTTGCCAACCCTCCTGAATTTTCCGGGGGACTCCCGAATTTCAGTGCCTCTCCTGAAAGTCTCCCGGGTCAGCCATTCTCCCGAATTTCTCCCGATTTCCAGCCGGACCTGAGTGAGGACAGCCTGTCGTCACGTCCACTTTTCCTCCATTTAAACAGTGTGCCGGCCCAGTCACGTTAAAACATCTACGGCTTTTGGAGAGTGCACAACTGCACACACAACAAGAAGGAGGCTATTATATATGTCTCCGTTATCCATAGGTGTATCTATAACCCATAAAGTAGGCAGGTCACGGAGCTATTTCTCAACGTGTGTTTATTGCAGCCGGCACGTTAATACACTGACACACAACATCCGGAATCCCATTATGCATTGCTTCAAAACTACAGCAAGTGGTAATGTCCAGAAAATGATAGTGACAGAGAATAGAACGAGGATGGACAATTCAACCCTTAACTCACTCTTTTCCTGCAAATTAAATGTCACAGATGCTGCCCATACCTATACTCCGTCAAAGGCTTTGCTACTGGCTGCATTATATATATGCGTAGAAATGATTGTAGTTAGCGCATGTTGCATGCTGCTTCTGCCTGCTACTGTCTGCTTTCAGCTACTGCCACCGGCTAGCCCTCCTTATGGGGGGTGAAAAGAGGAGCAGAGCGCGTAAGCCTTCTCTTGCCGGTACACAGTGTTGTGGTTTACTAAGGAGGACGTGACGGCAAACGGACACCAGGTGGCAGTATGTCCAAAGATTTATTATATATATATATATATATATATATATATATATATATATATATATATATATATATATATATATATATATATATATATATTTTTTAACAAATGTATATATGTAATAATCAATCAACAGAAAACATACTAAGTAAATGGGGCGTGGCAAAAACTCTAGAGTGTATGGTGTTAGTCTAAGTGTGTAAATTAACTGAAGTGTGTTTTACCCAAGTGTTGCCAAAAGAGAACGCGGAAGTCCGTGGGGCAGGCAGAGGGTTCAGGTCAAACGGGGGAGGAGTCGAGGTACAAAGGAGGCAGTCAGAATCCAGAGGGAGATCCAGGGAAAAGAGTGAGACGCACCGCTCACCTTGCGGGCGACGGAGGATTCTGTGGGGACACGGGAGAAGACACTGAGAACACGTAGAGGTACAGGGCACAGGGAGAGCAGGTTTGCATAACGCAGGGTGATTGCTTACGGTACGCATTTGGAACTAAGTTCCCGCCCGGATCCCTGTGTCCACTGGTCTTTTATGCTGCTCATCGTCACTCACAGGTGTGTCCTGCAGCCGGCTGCGGCGGAGAATGGGCGCGGTCCGCTTGATGAATGCGGGGGCGTGTCTGGAGTGCGCTGTCGGCGGGTCCTCTGGTTGGACTCGCAGCGGAGAGAGACGCAGAATGCGCATGTCCCACAACACACAGCCTCTCAACCACCAAGACTCCTACAGTGCCTCCTCGCGACCTCACGGTCCCAGGCTAAACTGTAGGGGATCTCGGAGCAGTAGTGGTCCCCAGATTTCAGGTGTGCAGGCCCAGTGGTGTGTTTACACACCCTGGCATCCGCCAACCACTGCCCCATCTATGGGTCAAATAGTTGTCATCCCCCCCCCCCCCCCCCCCCCCGGCCCCCACTCGCTACATTGTGGTACCTTTGGGAGAAGGAAAGGCTATGGGAGAAAACCCAGACATAAAATCAGGAGTGGAGCCCCTGAGGTGACTGGGTGTCACTGTTGACCCCCCGTCGGCAGCTCCTGCAGCCAAGGCGATGCCAGGTGTATTGCCCTGCTTTCCTCTGGACCACATCGACACGGCCGAGAGGGGGATCTTGATGTCTGGGCAACCCAAGATCTCCATACTTTCTGCCCAGGCTTGCGCAGCGTAGATGTCACTCCAGCCTCCCCCCAAAAGGGGGGAAACAACACGCAAGCTGGCAGTCTTAAGTTCCACCCGATTGGCGCCAGCCTCGATGGTGGGAGTAATCATTGACTCAAGACGGATGACTACTGACAGACGGATGCCTATGATGACTTGAATTTCAGTGAATTCTAGCTATAAATATACTCCTCCCCCCCAAACCCTGTCTCCCGGCCCACCTCAATCTCCTGAATTAGGAGGTCTCAAAGTTGGCAAGTATGTCTGAGGGTATGAAACTAAAAAATTGGTGTGTAGTTTTTTTATGGCGCTTTAGCGTTGGCCGTGTCTGATTAAATAAACTACATCTCCCAGAATCCTCTTCGCAGGGAGGGACCGGCAAGGTGGGGGCGTGGTATGCCGTAAGCAGGAAGTAAGGTGTGTTTGGAGCAGACATTTCATCAAAATCTGCTCGTAACGTTTTGAGTTATGTTGAAAACAACCTTTTTGGCGGAGGTAAGAAAGTCCGCCATCTGCAACACAGGGTGCAACACTTTCACCTCACCGCCAGTCACATTCAGACTTTACTTAAATCAACGAAGGAGCAGCATCTCCTCATCCGTGGCTCACTCGTGCAACAACGCCGGAAACCCACTACACTGGTAGTTTATAGCGCTTTCATAGCGAGATATAAGTTAGAAATGTACACAACTTTATATGAGATATGGCAACAGCGGAGCATGAATGTCCCATAACAAGAAAATTGTGAAAAAGAAGAAGCTTATCGACTACGTCATCGGCACGGACTACAGTGGCGGATGTGCACAGAATTTCACGACTTATGCATATCCCAAATACAGATCAGCAGGTACCAGAAGGTAAGAAAATTGGTCTTGCATAATATTGCGAAACAAAATGCCAGATAATAAGTCTGCTAATAGGTGCCATTTTCCTCATACACACACCATAATAACACTTGTATCTCTGACTACGTTAGCCGGAAATGGGCCGAAAATCCATCAAGTGGTGCGGCTTCAAAGTCATACTAAAATATTTTGACGGATTTTTGAGCGCCTTGTGGAATGTTCTTTATTATCAATGAAACATTTAAAGTTTGTGTTGTTGACTGGCGTCATATTGCAGTCTACATATATCTCTTATGTGTGACTGCCATATACTGGTCACACTTATCATTACACCATGTACCAAATACAATTGCTTCGAAGTCGGTAAGCACAACCAGAATGATTCCGTACATTAAGCGCACCGGTGTATAAGGCACACTGTCGATTTTTGCGCCTTATAGTCCGAAAAATGGTATATTTGTTACGTGTACAGGAGGAAGGAGACGGCACGGACAAAAAGGACGTCGATTTAGCTCTAGGTTTTTATATATATATATATATATATATATATATATATATATATATATATATATATACATATATATATATATATATATATATATGTATACAGTGAGAGTAAAACATATTTGATCCTTGCTGAATTTGTTGGTTTGCCCACTAATAAAGACACGATCATTCTATACTTTTAATGGTAGATGTATTCTAACATGGAGAGACAGAATATCAAAACGAAAATCCAGAAAATAACTTTCAAGAATATATTTTAATTCATTTGTATTTCATTGAGGGAAATAAGTATTTGATCCCTCTAGACAAAAGCAGTTAATACTTGGTGGCAAAGCCTTTGTTTGCAAGCACAGCGGTCAGACGTTTGTGGTAGTTAACCACAAGGTTAGCACACATATCAGGGGGAATTTTGGCCCACTCTTCTTTGCAGATCCTCTCGAGATCATTAAGGTTGGTGGGCTGTCGCTTGGCAACTCGGACCTTCAGCTCCCTCCATAGATTTTCAATAAGATTGAGGTCCGGAGACTGGCTGGGCCACTCCATGACCTTAATATGGTTCTTCTTGAGCCACTCCTTTGTTGCCTTTGCTGTATGCTTTGGATCGTTGTCATGTTGGAAGACCCAAGCACGGCCCATTTTCAGCTGCCTGGCAGAGGGGAGGAGGTTGTCCCTCAAGACTGCACGGTACATGGCTCCATCCATCTTCCCACTGATGCGGTGTAGTAGCCCTGTGCCCTTGGCAGAGAAACACCCCCAAAACATAATGCTTCCACCTCCATGCTTGATGGTGGGCACAGTGTTCTTTGGGTCATAGGCAGCATTTTTCTTTCTCCACACACGACGTGTAGAGTTTAGGCTAAATACTTCAATGTTGGTCTAGTCTGCCCATAGAACCTTCTCCCAATCACTTTGTGCATCTTTGAGGTGATAATTGGCATACTTTGGGTGGGCCTGCACATGTGCCTTCTTAAGCAGGGGTACCTTTCGGGCACTGCAGGATTTTAACCCATTCCGTCACAAAGTGTTGCCAACTGTTTTCCTGGTGACTGGTCCCAGCTGCCTTGAGGTCATTCACTAACTCCTGCTGAGTGGTTGCAGGATGATTTCTCACAGTTCTCATGATCATTGTAACCCCACGAGGTGAAATCTTCTGTGGCGCACCAGATCGACGTCAGTTGATGGTCATGTTATACTTTTTAAATTTTCTAACAGTTGCACCAATGGTTGTTACTTTGATTCCCAGCATCTTGCTAATGTTTTTGTAGCCAATTCCAGATTTGTGCAGGTCAACAATCCTGTCTCTGAGGTCCCGAGAGAGTTCTTTTGTCTTACCCATGTTGGAGAGCTTGGAATCTGTCTGAGTCTCTGATCAGGTGTCTTTTATATAGGTGATTAGTTAGAACAGATGTCTTCAATTCAGTCTTCAATTCCCAAGTTGATTGGGAGTGTCTAACTGCTCTGTGAAAGCCAGAAATCCTAATGCACACTAGGGGATAAAATACTTTTTTCCCTCAATGAAATCAATTAAAATATATTCCTTAAAGTTATTTTCGGGATTTTCTTTTTGATATTCTATCTCACCATGTTTAAATACATCTACCATTAAAAGTATAGAATGATCATGTCTTTATTAGTGGGCAAACCAACAAAATCAGCAAGAAATCAAATACGTTTTACTCTCACTGTATATATATATATATATATATATATATATATATATATATATATATATATATATATATATATATATATATATATATATATATAAATATATATATAGATATATATATGTATATATATATACATACAGGCAGGAAGTCGGGGGCAATAGCAAAGGCAATAGCAAAGACCTCAAAGTCCGTATCCAGATGGGAGGGCAATGTCCAAGAGGCAGCCAGGGAAGCAGAGGGAATACGGGGAAACGAGACACACCACTCGTGACGGGGGAACAGAGGTCTGTGTACAGGACAGGTAGCTACGTTCTAGCCCGGAACGCAGGTCTGCACTGGCTTAAGAAGCCCAGGAAGCTCATCAGCAACCGGTGTGATAAGTGATAATTGATTGCAGCCGTGAACCGGCGCAGCTTCTGCAGGAGTGGTGTGCGCAGTAGAGCGCACGGATGGAAGTTTCTTTTTCAATGTTTGCTTGTTCCTGCTTAGTAATTCATCAGACTTAAAAAATCATGTTTGTAGTAAAATAGTGGACATATATTCCGCAATGATATCGTACCGTGGCCTTAATACTGCGATAATATCGTACCGTGAGATTTTGATACCGTCACATCCCTACAAATAACATACTAATAGAATATAACATGTTTGAATAACTCTGTCCACTTATGGAGCTTCAAGGAGGAGAATGAAATCGGCACGGACAACAAAGGAAGCCCCAAGCAAGACCAGACGTCATCTGACAGAAAAAGAGCTGGTCTCCATGGAAACGACACTACCTGGTGTGTGCAGCAGGTATCACAGGGTGGTGTACACCTAGGGCTGGGTGATACAGCAAAAAAAAACAACAATATCACCCAATTTAATACTGTTTTTACTTTATATTGGCGCAGTATAGCTCGGTTGGTAGAGTGGCCTTGCCAGCAACTTGAGGGTTCCAGGTTCGATCCCCGTTTCCGCCGGCCATCCGACTGCCGTTGTGTCCTTGGGCAAGACACTTTACCCACCTGCTCCCAGTGCCACTCACACTGGTTTAAATCTAACTTAGATATTGGGTTTTACTGTGGAAAGAGCTTTGAGTTACTAGAGAAAAAGCGCTATATAAATATAATTCACTTCAAATCTGTAAGAAGTAAATAAACTAAATATTAGTTCAACGTCTTATTGACATACTGAGTAAATAACTGAGATGAACATAGAATGCTATTTAACATGTTTATGCAACAGTAAAACAAAGTGATTTAGTTTACAGACCTGACTATGTTGACTTAGGCCAAAATCAGTTAGTTTTTGTTTTTTTTAAAAACTCGAATTAGCATCTACAAATAAATTCTGTTTTGACCGTATTCTACAAACCCCAAAACCAGTGAAGTTGGCACGTTGTGTAAATCGTAAATAAAAACAACACAATGATTTGCAAATCCTATTCAACTCCGAAGACAAGATATTTAACATTCAAACTAGGTAAACTTTGTTTTTGTTTTTTTAAATTTGATGCCTGCAACATGTTTCAAAAAAGCTGGCACAAGTGGCAAAAAAGACTGAGAAAGTTGAGGAATGCTCATCAAACACTTATTTGGAAAATCCACAGGTGAACAGGCTAATTCCATCCATTTTCTACCGCTTGTCCCTTACGGGGTCGCGGGGGGCGCTGGCGCCTATCTCAGCCTCAATCGGGCGGAAGGCGGTGTACACCCTGGACAAATCGCCACCTCAAATTCATTTTTAATAATAATAATAATAATAATGGATTAGATTTATATCGCGCTTTTCTATTGTTAGATACTCAAAGCGCTCACAGAGAAGTGAGAACCCATCATTCATTCTCACCTGGTGGTGGTAAGCTACATCTGTAGCCACAGCTGCCCTGGGGTAGACTGACAAAAGCGTGGCTGCCAGTTTGCGCCTACGGCCCCTCCGACCATCACCAGTCATTCATTCATCATTCATTCACCATTGTGAGTGGCACCGGGGGCAAAGGGTGAAGTGCCCTGCCCAAGGACACAACGGCAGCAATTTGGATGTCAATAGGTGGGAAGCGAACCTGCAACCCTCAGGTTTCTGGCACGCCCACTCTACCCACTAGAGCGCTGTATGGGCGGAATAGAGCGACTCCTAATCATTCCATTGTTAGCTGACTTTTGCTAACGTTTATTTACGATTTAGAATCCATAAAAAAAGGCATTAAAAAAATAAAGAAACATCTGTGCTTGCAAAATTTAAAACAAAATTTGGCTAATCGTCGTAACTAACCTGATCATGGATCACGATTGTATAATGCATCTTTAATTTATGTATATTGGTGCAGTTTTACTTTTTTTTGGTTTCACTGAATATGTGTTTATTACTTGCAACTTTTAAAAACAGTGCATTTTTAAGAAGAAACAGTTGAATAATTCCCACATGTATTAAACGAATGGAAATGTGTGACTAGGTGCACAAAAATAAAGGAGCTGGTCGGATATTGCTGCAGTCAGCCAAGATTTATAAATGTCTGCATTACGCTATGTACAACACATACGTTGATTATAGATTATTGACGTTTACTCATTGATTTTGTAATCGTCCATGTCCAAACTGCGATGCATCAAAAAAGGGATTATTTCCCCCACCTGTATCGCCCAGCCCTATGTACACCCATGTCTCTGATTAAAGTTGACATTGGGACAAAACTTATGTTGTCTTTGCTTTAGTCCGGACGATGACGGGACCAAAGACAGCAAAGGAAGAGGAGTCAAGATCAGATACTGTAAATAAGTAAGTCTGCCTAAAACACACAACATGTTTTCTCTGCTTATGTAATAATTAATTATTCAGCACTATATATATATATATATATATATATATATATATATATATATATATATACAGTATATTACCAAATAGTAGCCCGGGCGTTTATTTCACAAAATAATTTTTGGAGACGGGCGTCTAAAAGAAGCAGCCAGTTATTTGCACAAGGCTTTTATTTATTTTTGCACCAGTCTGCACCAGGCCATTATTTGGTTACAATGGTTACTGTCCAGTATTTTTTTTGTATTAAAAACTTTAAATGTAAAAGCTCTTGTAAACATACAAACAAAAAAACAAGACTGTCAAAAGACAAGAGATCAACAAAGCCTCAACACGGCAGTAGTGCAACGATTGTCGAATAGAATACCAATACTGCAAATAAAAAACGTTTTTACATAAAGCAGCCTACCGGGAAAAATAAAATCATGGTACCAAGTACTCAAGTATAAAACCCACCATCAAAACAGAACAATAATAGTGTCACTTAAATAAAATAAAGGCTACAGTATTCCAAGTTTTAAATAAAGCAGCATACGGAAAATTACAATTATGGTACCAAGTACTCTATAAAACCGT
>NC_084621.1:24746371-24753871 GCF_033978795.1 Nerophis ophidion | reverse complement strand
AGTTATAATGAAGGCAACACATGATGTAAGTGTCTATATTAGCTATAGAAGCCTACTATCAAAATGACTTTAAAAGTCTTATATAAGTTATAATGAAGGCAACACATGATGTAAGTGTCTATATTACCCTACTATCAAAATGACTTTACAAGTCTTACATATGTGTTATAAGGAAGACAACACATGTTGTAAGTGTCTATATTAGACATATTAGCCTAATATCAAAATGACTTTGAATGTTTTTTATAAATGTTAAAAGAAGGCAACACATGATGTAAGTGTCTATATTAGCCTACTATAAAATGACTTTAAAAGTCTTATATAAGTTATAATGAAGGCAACACATGATGATTTAGGGCTATATAAGTAAACATTGATTGATTGATTGATGTAAGTGTCTATATTAGCTATAGTAGCTTACTATTAAAAGCACTTTAAAAGTCGTATATAAGTTATAATGAAGGCAACACATGTTGCAAGTGTCTATATTACATATATTAGCCTACTATCAAAATGACTTTGAATGTTTTTTATAAATGTTAAAAGAAGGCAACACATGATGTAAGTGTCTATATTAGCTATATTAGCCAAAGACTAAAAGTTTTATATAAGTGTTATAATGAAGGCAACACATGATGTGTCTATATTAGCTCTAATAGCCTACATGTGTCTATATTAGCCTACTATCAAAATGACTTTACAAGTCTTACATATGTGTTGTACAACATGTTGTAAGTGTCCATATTAGCTATATTAGCCTACTATTAAAATTAATCAATCAATCACTTGTTTACTTATACAGCTCTAAATCACTAGTGTCTCAAAGGGCTGCACAAACCAAAATGACTTTAGAAGTCTTATATAAGTTATAATGAAGCCAACACATGATGTGTCTATATTAGCTATATTAGCCTACTATCAAAATAACTTTAAAAGTCTTATATAAGTGTTATAATGAAGGCAACACATGATGTAAGTGTCTATATTAGCTATATTAGCCTACTATCAAAATGAATTAAAAAGTCTTATATAAGTGTTATAGTGAAGACAGCACATGATGTGTCTGTATTAGCCATATTAGCTATATTGGCCTACTATCAAATACTGAAAAATAGTCTGAAGACAACACATGATGTGTCTGTATTAGCTATATTAGCCTACTATCAAAATGACACTCAAAAGTCTTATATAAGTGTTATAATGAAGGCAACACATGATGTAAGTGTCTCTACTACATTAGCTATATTATCTATAATAGCCCACTATCAAAATGACTATTTGTCGCAGGCTGATGCAAATCTTTGTTGACAGAAATGTTGAAATGCAATATTCTACACATTTTTACAACATTGGCAAACATCAGTAAAACTTCTCAGAGGGTGATATAACTCCTGGAAATGACTGGCCTAGAATGACCAAAGGTATAGATGTGTGCAAGTTAAAGTAAACGGCTGGCTGTCTTCTACTGGATTTTTTACAATCTTTGCAGGCTGGGTAATATTTGCTGTGGTCTGGAACAACATGGCACACAAAATGCAGCAAATATTACATACAGATAATGTAATGCAAATATAAATGAAATACAGAGAGGACAAAAGTAAAGGATACTAAATGAGCTCAAATATACCTACAAACGAGGCATAATGATGCAATATGTACGCACATCTAGCCTAAATAGCATGCTAGCATGGATTAGCTTGCAGTCACGCAGTGATCAAATATGCCTGATTAGTACTCCACACAAGTCAATAACATCAACAAAGCGCAACTTTGTGCATTCACGCACAGCATAAAAAGTTTGGTGGACAAAATTAGACGAAGGAGTGGCATAAAACATGTGTTTCTGTGGGAGCGTCGGAGAAAGTCCTACACGTGAATACACGATCCTCACAACGGTGAGTTCAAGGGCCGCTGAAATTAGTAGGACAAAAGGGCGCTCGCCAAATACTCTTATCAGTGAAGCATAAACACAAACATATTCAACAGTGGGCTTTCTAACAATTAAAGTATCAATGATTGTCACACACACTAGGTGTGGTGAAATTATTCTCTGCATTTGACCCATCACCCTTGATCACCCCCTGGGAGGTGAGGGGAGCAGCGGGGGCCACGCCCGGGTATCATTTTCGGTGATTTAACCCCCAAACAGGGATGTAACGGGTCCCATTTTTATAGTCTTTGGTATGACACGGCCTGGGGTTTGAACTCCCAAACTTAGGGACGAGAGACTAACCACTAGGCCACTGGTTTGTGTTGTTTGTCCTCCTACAGAGACCATATTACAACAAAATACATATTCATTTTCCATTTCCATACATTTTTTTTTTGATAAGAAGCCACCAGGGTGCCGCTAAAGAGCCACATGTACTAAAGACAGCTTTGTTAAAATAAAAAATAAATTAAAATAAAAGGTTTCGCTACACATCTTGAAGAGGAACTGCACTCTTTCTAATTCGAACCACCATTCCAAGAATTGGACTGAAATTGAATCCTAAATTGTTTACATCCTGATAAGATCATTCTGCTCACTAAGCAGATTTCATGTTTGAGTGTTTTACTTGTTTTAAGTGTTTTGGTCCTAAAAGATCTCAGTAAGATACTACAGCGTGTTGCTGAGATTTGATGACCTATATTGAGTAAAACATGCTTAAAACTAGAAAATCAACTGATGCAAAGCTGTGTCATCCACACTCACAAGTACAAAACTACTTTTTTAAAGCAATAATCTATTATTTCATCCATCTTCTTCCGCTTATCCGAGGTCGGGTTGCGGGGGCAGCAGCCTAAGCAGAGAAGCCCAGACTTCCCTCTCCCCAGCCACCTTGTCCAGCTCCCCCCTGGGGATCCCGAGGCGCTCCCAGGCCAGCCAGGAGACAGTCTTCCCAATGTGTCCTGGGTCTTACTTGGGCCTCCTGCCGGGCCGACGTGCCCTAAACGTCTCCCTAGTGGCATCCTGAGCGGCTGCTCCAACAACCTCATCTGGCTCCTCTCAATGTGGAGGAGCAGCGGTTTTTCTTTGAGTTCCTCCCCACAGCTTCTCACCTTATCTCTAAGGGAGAGCCCCGCTACCCCGCGAAGGAAACTAATTTCGGCCGCTTTTACCCGTGATCTTGTCTTTCCGGTCATAACCCAAAGCTCATGACCATAGGTGAGGATGGGAACGTAGATCGACCGGTAAATTGAGAGCTTTGCCTTCTGACTCAGCTCCTTCACAACGGATCGATACAGCGTCCGCATTACTGAAGACGCCGCACTGTCCGACTGTCGATCTTACGAACTCGTGAACAATACTTGAACTCCTCCACTAGGGGCAAGATATCCCCAACCCGAAGATGGCACTCCATCCTTTCCCTGGTGAGAAACATGGACTCGGACTTGGAGGTGCCGATTCTCATCCCGGTCGCTTCACTCTCGACTACGAACCGATCCATGGAGAGCTGAAGATCTTGGCCAGGTGAAGCCATCAGGACCACATCATCTGCAAAAAGCAGAGACCTAATCCTGCAGCCACCAAACCGGAACCCCTCAACGCCCTGACTGCACCTAGAAATTCTGTCCAGAAAAGTTCTGAACAGAATCGGTGACAGAGGGCAGCCTTGGCGGAGTCCAACCCTCACTGGAGACAGGTCCAACTTACTGCCGGCGATGCGGACCAAGCTCTGACACTGATCATACAGGCAGTGGACCACCACAATCAGACAGTCCGATACCCCATACTCTCTGAGCACTCCCCACAGGACTTCCCAGGGTACGCGGTCGAATGCCTTATCCAAGTTGGGCAAACTCCCATGCACCCTCAAGAACCCTGCCGAGAGTATAGAGCTGGTCCACAGTTCCACGACCAGGACGAAAACCACACTGTTCCTCCTGAATCCGAGGTTCGACTATCCGGCGTAGCCTACTCTCCAGTACACCTGAATAGACCCTGCCGGGAAGGCTGAGGAGTGTGATACCACGATAGTTGGAACGCCCTCTCATGGTACCTTTAACCTCAATTAATTGTGTGTCTAATGACCACATTTGTGACGAGCATTGGTCTTCGTTAGGTATCCTAAAGCAGACGGTGTGGTGTAACACCCACAGGGCAGGACGAGGTGGGAGGAACTAACTTCCAGGCCAACTATCCCCCCACCCCCGTGTGGAAGTGACATGTTTATTGGGCAGCAGCAACACATGCTGCCAATGATCACTCCTTGCCTAAGTATCACTTATCCCAACGTTAGGCTCCTCTGTATTCTGTGGAAACTCAATTCAATTAGCACTCTCCAGGGAACCCCACCCCCAAGGCCGGCCAACCTCACATCAGCCAGACCGCAAGGGGGGGTGATGCTGTCACGGCCTCCCTAGCAGCATTGAAACAATGTTAGGATCGTGACAATGAGCGACACAAACACAACGTTGAAACAACATGCTTTTTGCATGGATGGCCCAGGTGGGCCCTTGTTATCTAATCACCTGTCGCCCGGTATAAGCAGCAGCCGGGATGAGAGAGGTTGTTGGAGCCGGGTGAGAGCAGACCCAACAAAACAGTTGCTTCAAAGCAACCTGCGGCAATATTTACAAAATAAAGCTGTATTGTAACCCTGAACTGGGTGGGTGATTGGTGGCCTGAAGGACCCACGAGAGGGAAACCTCCACAATATTTTATTTTTACGTTTTCAGGCCATCTCCATGCAACCAGAAGGAGCTTTTCGGTCCGGTTACCTTCTGTTCATTCTGTTTCCAATTCTCAAACGCAAATTAAAAAAAATCAAAGATATGGCCATTTTTTTGTTTTTTGTTACATATGGCAGATTTTAAAACAAACAAAAAAAGGTTGATTCCCATTAGAATATCGCAATACAATTGGATTTTAGGGTTGTTTTCCTTTTATGGATTTTTCTTTTTTCCAGATAAACTTAAAAATCAAATAAATCTTTATCCAAAATGCAAAATATGGGTGTTTATCTGTGTGATGACAAATTGAACCAATACTGAGTATTTTTGTGAGTAACATACTGTGTACTTTTATATGTACCATATTGTGTGCTTGTATAAGTACCGTACTGTGTACCTTTATGCGTACAATACTGTGTATTGTGTACTTTTGTAAGTAGAATCATTTTGTAAGAATAAGTATGTGTACATTTGTGTACTTAGTACTTTTTATGTACAATACTGAGTATTTTTGTAGTAAAATACTGTGTGCTTTTATAGGTAACATATGGTATACTTTTATAAGTACCATATTGTGTACTTTTATAAGTACCATATTGTGTACTTTTATAAGTACTATATTGTGTACCTTTACGTTATAAAGGTACACAATATGGTACTTATAAAAAGACACAATATGGTACTTATAAAGTTTATAAGTACCATATTGTGTACTTTAATAAGTACCATACTGTGTACCTTTGTGCGTACAATACTGTGTATTGTGTACTTTTGTAAGAATCCTTTTGTAAGAAGAAATGTGTGTACTTTTGTGTACTAAGTCCTTTTTAAGTACAATACTGAGTATTTTTGAGAGTAAAATACTGTGTACTTTTATAGTTACAATACTGTGTACTTTTATAGGTACTATATTGTGTACTTTAACAAGTACCATACTGTGTACTTTTATAAGTACCATGTTGTGTACTTTTATAGGTACCATACTGTGTACTTTTATAAGTACCATGTTGTGTACTCATATAGGTACCATACTGTGTACTTTTATAAGTACCATGTTGTGTATTTTTATAAGTACCATACTGTGTACTTTTATAATTATCATATTGTGTACCTTTATACATACAATACTGTGTATTGTGAACTTTTTTAAGTACAATCATTTTTTAAGATTAATTATGTGTACTTTTGTGTACTAAGTCATTTTCAAGTACAATACTGAGTATTTATGTGAGTAAAATACTGTGTACTTTTATAGGGACAATACCGTGTGCTTTTATAGGTACCATATTGTGTACTTTTACAAGTACCATATTGTGTACTTTTAAGTGTACAATACTGTGTACATGTGAACATACAATTTTGTGTACCTTTATGTGTACAATACTGTTTATTGTGTACTTTTGAAAGTAGAATCATTTTGTAAGAATAAGTATGTGTACTTTTGTGTACTAAGTACTTTTTAAGTACAATACTGAGTATTTTTGTGAGTAAAATATTGTGTACTTTTATAAGTGCCATACTGTGTACTTTTGGAAATACAATATTGTGTACTTTTGTAAGTAGAATCATTTTGTAAGAATAATTCTGTGTACTTTTGTGTACTATGTGCTTTATAAGTACAATAATGAGTAAAATACTGTGTACTTTTATAGGTACAATACTGTGTCCATTTTTAATACAACACTGCGTACTTTTGGTAAGTACAATAATGTTTTTTTTGTAAGAAAATGTTGTATTTTTGGAATTGGATTATTAATTTTTTTAAATGCAATGCTGTGTTATTTTAAAGTACTATACTGTGTACTTTTATAAGTACGATACTGTGTACTACTGAGCGTGCAATAGTGTGTACTTTTGTACACACAATATTGTGTACTTTTGTAAGTAAAATAATGTTCACTTTTGTAAGAATAATTCTGTGAACCTTTGTGTACTAAGTACTTTTCAAGTACAATACTGAGTAAGTTTGTGATTGAAACACTGTGTACTTTTATAGGTACAATACTGTGTCTAGTGTAAATACAACACTGTGTACTATTGTAAGTACAATAATGTTTATTTTTGTAAGAAAAATTGTGTACTTTAGCAAGTGTATTACTAAGTATTTTTAAATGCAATGCTGTGTACTTTTATAAGTACCATACTGTGAACTTTTATAAGTACCTTACTGTGTACTATTGTGCGTACAATAGTGTGTCCTTTTGTAAACACAATATTGTGTACTTTTGTAAGTAGAATAATGTTCACTTTTGTAAGAATAATTCTGTGAACCTTTGTGTACCAAGTACTTTTTAAGTACAATACTAAGTAAGTTTGTGAGTAAAATACTGTGTACTTTTTTAGGTACAATACTGTGTCTAGTGTAAATACAACACTGCGTACTTTAGTAAGTACAATAATGTTTATTTTTGTAAGAAAAATGGTGTACTTTTAAAATTGTATTAAGTATTTTTAAATGCAATGCTGTGTACTTTTATGCATACAATACTGCGTACTTTTGTAAATACAATATCGTGTACTTTTGTAAGAAGAATAATTATGTACTTTTGTGTACTAAGCACTTTTACGCACAATACTGACTATTTTTGTGAGTAATATACTGTATACTTTTACAGGTACCATATTGTGTACTTTTATAAGTACCAAATTGTGAAATTTTATAAGTAGCATATGTGTACTTTCATAAGTACCATATTGTGTACATTTAAAGTACTGTACTGTGTACTTTTATAAGTACCATATTGCAGACTTTTATGCACGGAATACTGTGTCTATTATCAATACAACACTGCGTACTTTTGTAAGTACAATAAGGTTTATTCTTGTAAGAAAAATGGTGTACTT
>NC_084621.1:24641371-24741371 GCF_033978795.1 Nerophis ophidion | reverse complement strand
TGACAGACACAATTATTTTTATTTTTTTTATGTGCGGCAACACAGGTTCATGAAATAAATACAATTGTGAAATAACTAAAATATTTAAATTGTTCGCTAATTATACTTGCACTTTAAATTAATTAATAACACATTTAAATAATTATTTAAAGACCTAATCATTTATTTATTTGACCTTCCATCTTGAACAAGCTGTGTTTGAATCTGTTAAAGGATGGAAATGTTCAAACAGACAAATGAGGTTATATATTTTTAAAAACGCAAAAAAAAGAGGAAGAAAAAAACAAGGACTAAGTGACGCAGACTCAAAACCGAAAGACTTCTTGCTGAAGTGCAGCAGGAAGACAAGCTGCAGAGAGCGGGGGCCAAGTGGCGGGCTTGAGAGCGTAATTGGCTTAAGACGGTGCAGAAAGATTGTTTCCTTTGGCCTTGTGCTGCCATTTCCTTGCCTATGATCATCTTTTCCCCATGATTAGGCCAATGTGCAAAGCATGCAGTCATGTGACGGCGCTGCGCATGAATGAATGAATGAATGAATGAATGAACCAGCAGCAAGCCTTCAACAGTGTATTTTCCCCAGAACCCAAAATAAGTGACTGACCCCATGTTCACGCGAACATTTAAAAAAGGAATTTTAATTTTCTATGCATTCTGGCCTCTTGTCCACATGCGGAAAAAAAAGTGTCCTTAAAAACAAAGACTCTGCGCAGAGTGAATCGTTTAAAAACCCCGGTTTTAGTACTTGTGTATGGACAAGTAAAACCGAGCTTTTGGGGGTCAGTTTTCCCCAAAAAATATACATACAGTATATATATATATATATATATATATATATATATATATATATATATATATATATATATATTAGGGGTGGGCAAATTAATGCGTTAATTACAAGTTAACTCATCAATCTATTAATGCAGACAATTATTTTATCGCACATTTGCGTATGTTGTTTACATGCTTTTATTTTGTTAACGCCTTTTCTTAACAAGAAGGCATCGCCCAGATTGGCTTCGGCATCGAGGGGCTCTTGGTAAAGATGGAACATTTGGCAAAAATACCGGATAATTCTGCAAATTTCATGGCTGGCTTACAGCGTGGTCACTCCGGGATCACTTACGACCGCCAGACAATTCTGAATGTGGATAGATCGGGGCCGTTTTGGACCGAATGACGTGTGCTTGCTAGACCGGCTAGCTAGCATGGGAATACTTTGCCGGGTACATCCAGCGGCCTGTGAAGCAGCGGAGTATATGTGTTGTCTGTCTATTTATGAATAATGCAGACGAGGAGTGTTGGCTGAGTTCTTAACGTTTGCTTTCAGAGCGTGCATATCAC
This sequence comes from Nerophis ophidion, assembly GCF_033978795.1. Taxonomy (NCBI): domain Eukaryota; kingdom Metazoa; phylum Chordata; class Actinopteri; order Syngnathiformes; family Syngnathidae; genus Nerophis; species Nerophis ophidion. The sequence continues at coordinate 24,740,030 of NC_084621.1, read as the reverse complement.
AACATACAACATGGCAACACACAACCCATACTAGGCTACCGCGCATGCTCCTCACTCCTGTTGCATGCTGGGTAGGGTAGTTCTTTTTTTCCCTGGCTCATGACATCACAATATAGTACCATGTATATGTGTTCAGTTTAACAAAGCACCAAGTAAACAATCGGAAAATTCCCATCATATCAATTCCTAGATATGGTCATAATTATTTTAAGTGCACTACGCAGAATAAACACAACATTATTAATATTGCTAGTAAGGATAATTTGATCAAAAATTCCCTAAAACCGCCCACTACCTACCATATAGGTTTTTTTAAACATAAGATCCCCGATAAAAAAAATGTTTCTGCTGTTACCTCAGAAATTGCCTGTTCAGATGTTATGATTGTGGCTCAGAGATTTGTATGTAGATTATATTTATTTTCCATAACAAACAGGATAACTTAAATACTCTGGCAGTGGCAATAAGCTTAAATGTTTGTATTTACATTTTTTGAGTTGATTTTCACAAAATATGCTATTTAACTGCTACTGTTTAACAAGGACTGATTTAAATTGTGTTTGCACAACAAATGTTTTGGCGCTTTTGTTCATGTGGGAGAATATTCCAATAAAGGTGCACGACACACTACTTTTGAATTCATTATTGGGCTTTGCGTATACAATGCAGTTAATCGCGATTAATCTGAGAAATAGTGCGATTAACTTCGATTAAAATTTTTAATCGTTGCCCAGCCCTAATATATATATATATACATTTTCCAACACTAAATGGTCCCTAGTGTGTGAATGTGAGTGTGAATGTTGTCTGTCTATCTGTGTTGGCCCTGTGATGAGGTGGCGACTTGTCCAGGGTGTACACTGCCTTCCGCCCGATCGTAGCTGAGATAGGCGCCAGCGTCCCTCGCGACCCCAAAAGGGAATAAGCGGTAGAAAATGGATGGATAGATGGATATTCCCTTTGGGGTCGCGGGGGGCGCTGGTGCCTATCTCAGCTACAATCCGGCGGAAGGCGGGTACACCCTGGACAAGTCGCCACCTCATCGCACACTAGGGCCAATTTAGTGTTGCCAATCAACCTATCCCCAGGTGCATTTCTTTGGAAGTGGGAGGAAGCCGGAGTTCCCGGAGGGAAGCCGGAGTTCCCGGAGGGAAGCCGGAGTTCCCGGAGGGAACCCACGCATTCACGGGGAGAACATGCAAACTCCTCACAGAAAGATCCCGAGCCCGAGATTGAACCCTGACTACTCAGGACCTTCGTATTGTGAGGCAGACGCACTAACCCCTCTTCCACCGAGAAGCCATACATACATACATATATATATATATATATATATATATATATATATATATATATATATATATATATATATATATATATATATATATATATATATATATATATATATATATATATATATGTCTTGATTGGATTATCCAGAGAATAGTGCTCGATACCGTGGTAGAGCGCAATATGTAGGTGTGGGAAAAAAATCACAAGACTACTTCATCTCTACAGATCTGTTTCATGAGGGGTTCCCTCAATCATCAGGAGATTTTAATGGAAGCATTCACATACAATGGTTTATATAGAGCACAGAGTGGGTGGGTACAAGCAGGCGTAGGGTGTGGTGATTGGCTCATGTGTTACCTAGGAGGTGTTTCCGTCTGTGGCGGCATGTTGAAATGATTTCACTGCGCTTGTTGAGGGATGATAAATCTGGATGATATATAATAAACAGTTTCTCTTTTAAGCATAGGTTGCATCTTTTATTACCACTGTTGTAAGGTGAGCTGGATGCAAGAATTTGCCATGTTATTGAATATTCAACATTATTGTCTTTGAGGTTCCAAATGTGTTTGCTGAGTTCTGTGGAATTCTGCAAAGTCTGGTTCCTAAAGGAGGCGTTGTGATTATTCCATCTTGTTTTGAACGCTCCTTCGGTTAATCCTACGTACGTGTCGGATGTGTTAATGTCCTTGCGTATTACCTTTGCTTGGTAAACGACTGATGTCTGTAAGCACCTTCCGTTGAGAGGGCAATCAGGTTTCTTGCGAAAGTTACATTCATTATTGGTTTCAGAGTCGTTTAGTCTGGGGGTAGGCAGTCCTTTTGCAATTGCTTTGTTGTGGTTTGAAATGATTTGTTGCATGTTATTCATACAGCTGTAGCTCAATTTAATGTTGTTCTTGTTGAATATTTTTCTTAGGGTGTTGCCTTTGGGGAAGTGTTTGTCGATCAGAGTGAGGAACTTGCGGCCGATGTTGGTTGAGACGTCTTTGCTGAATGGCGGATTGTACCAGATGATGTTGTTTCGTTTTCTGCTCTTTTTTGGTTGGTTTCCTGGAGTGGGTTCATAGGTGAGGGTGAAGTTGTATCCGCTTTCATCAAGTGCTTTCTGGTACGGGGGGTCCGCTCCAAATTGACATTTGTTGAGCACTGTACGACGATCCGAAATGGAAAAGTTCAGCATCGACTACTCCACGAAGAACATTCCCATACCCGCGCAGAAGGACTACAAGCAAAGACTCATAGAAAAGACGGAACACTTCCTAAGAAGGATGCGGTGGAAAGCACACTTTTTCCTGCACCCTGAAACAAAAGGAACGCAAAAGGAAACTTACGGATTCAAATCTACCAAGAACCCACCCACAGTCAAGGAATTAAAGGACTTTGAGAACGACATGCTCAAAATGATACAATCAGTCAAATTTAAGCCAGCCCGCAACCCATTCCTCACCAAGCTGAAAAATGACACGGAGCGCATCAAGAAAGTAAGCAACCTCATCATAGCCGCCGATAAAACCACAAACCTCTACAGAATGGACATACCAGAACATAACTCTTTACTGGACAAAAGCATCACCAAATCATACAAAAAAGCGCAACCCAACACTTTACAGAACATCCACTTGGAAAACAAGCGGATCGCAACCGAACTGAATATTGAGGACAGGGAGGACGCCACAGCCAACAAAGAAGCCTTCATCACATTGAAGGACCACAAACCCAACTTCGCAAATAACCCAACATGCCGACTAATAAACCCAACTAAATCCGAAATAGGAAAAATCAGCAAAATAATCCTGGACAGAATCAACGCAAAAATCAAGGACAAAACACCACTCAACCAATGGAGAAATACAGCAGCAGTAATCAAATGGTTTAACAACATCCAAGACAAACAACAACACAACTTTATCTCCTTCGACATCGAAGAATTTTAACCTTCCATCACGCAAGACCTACTGACCCAAGCACTAAACTTCGCCTCGGACTACGACTCAATCACGGGCAACGAAAGAAACATCATCATCCACGCAAAGAACTCCATACTCATCCACAACAGTACACCATGGCAAAAAAAGAACAATTCAACGTTTGACGTTACTATGGGGAGTTTTGACGGAGCAGAAACGTGCGAACTCGTTGGGAGTTTCCTCCTCTCCCAGCTTGCTAGCCTCAACCTGAACCTTGGTATTTACCGTGATGACGGACTGGCAGTGTGCCGCGCCTCGCCAAGGAGCAGCGAGAACACCAAGAAGCGCATATGCCAAATCTTCAAAGAAAACGGCCTACGGATCACGATTGAAGCCAACAAGCAAACCGTCAACTTCCTCGACGTCACTTTCAACCTGAGAAATAACAGCTACCAACCATTCACGAAACCCAACACAACACTCCAATACGTGCACCATGACAGCAACCACCCACCCACCACCACGAAAAGAATACCTACCGGAATTAATAAAAGGCTATCGATGCTGTCATCCAGCAAAGCTGAATTCGACCAAGCAACCCCCCCGTACCAGAAAGCACTTGATGAAAGCGGATACAACTTCACCCTCACCTATGAACCCACTCCAGGAAACCAACCAAAAAAGAGCAGAAAACGAAACAACATCATCTGGTACAATCCGCCATTCAGCAAAGACGTCTCAACCAACATCGGCCTCAAGTTCCTCACTCTGATCGACAAACACTCCCCCAAAGGCAACACCCTAAGAAAAATATTCAACAAGAACAACATTAAATTGAGCTACAGCTGTATGAATAACATGCAACAAATCATTTCAAACCACATCAAAGCAATTGCAAAAGGACTGCCTACCCCCAGACTAAACGACTCTGAAACCAATAATGAATGTAACTTTCGCAAGAAACCTGATTGCCCTCTCAACGGAAGGTGCTTACAGACATCAGTCGTTTACCAAGCAAAGGTAATACGCAAGGACATTAACACATCCGACACGTACGTAGGATTAACCGAAGGAGCGTTCAAAACAAGATGGAATAATCACAACGCCTCCTTTAGAAACCAGACTTTGCAGAATTCCACAGAACTCAGCAAACACATTTGGAACCTCAAAGACAATAATGTTGAATATTCAATAACATGGCAAATTCTTGCATCCAGCTCACCTTACAACAGTGGTAATAAAAGATGCAACCTATGCTTAAAAGAGAAACTGTTTATTATATATCATCCAGATTTATCATCCCTCAACAAGCGCAGTGAAATCATTTCAACATGCCGCCACAGACGGAAACACCTCCTAGGTAACACATGAGCCAAACACAACACCCTACGCCTGCTTGTACCCACCCACTCTGTGCTCTATATAAACCATTGTATGTGAATGCTTCCATTAAAATCTCCTGATGATTGAGGGAACCCCTCATGAAACAGATCTGTAGAGATGAAGTAGTCTTGTGATTTTTTTCCCACACCTACATATATATATATATATATATATATATATATATATATATATATATATATATATATATATATATATATATATATATATATATATATATATATATATATATATAAATATATATATATATATATATACATATATATATATATATATGTATGTATACATGTATATATATCTATATATATATCTATATATATATATATATATATATATATGTATATATATATATATATATAAACACATATATACATGTATATACATATATACATGTACATACGTATATACATACATGCATACATACATACACATATATATACTACATACGTAGATGCATACATACAGTTGTGATCAAAATTATTCAACCCCACACAATTTTGGTGTTTTAGCAACTTGGACATTTATTCCGTATTTTGTTTATAGTCATATCAAATAAAGATGTGTCAAATAGACAAATGCAACTTAAATTGTAACGCTGTATTTGACAAAATACCAAAAAAGGACATTTTTTTAATGTCTCATTGACAAAATTATTTAACCCCCTAGTTACATGCATCTTTAGTACTTAGTAGAACACCCTTTGGCAGTAATGACATCCTTCAAACGTGATACATAACCGGACACAAGCTTCTTGCAACCATCTACAGGTATTTTAGCCCATTCCTCTTGGGCAAAGGCCTCCAGTTCATTCAGATTCTTGGGCTTGCGTGCTGCAACTGCCTTCTTCAAGTCCCACCACAGGTTTTCTATAGGATTTAGGTCTGGCGACTGTGAAGGCCACTCCAGAGTCTTCCAGCCCTTCTTCTCCAACCACTCTGAAGTTGATTTGGAGGTATGCTTGGGATCGTTGTCCTGTTGGAAGGTCCAACGTCTCCCAAGCCTCAGCTTCGTCACTGACTTCATCACATTTGCAGCTAATATATCCTGCTAGGAAATAGAATTCATAATGCCTTGAACACGCTGGAGATTCCCGGTACCTGAGGCAGAGAAACAGCCCCAGAGCATGATTGACCCCCCACCATGCTTAACAGTAGGCAAGGTGTTCTTCTCTTTGTAAGCTTCATTTTTTCTCCTCCAGACATAACGTTGATTCATAGGCCCAAAGAGTTCCAGTTTTGTCTCATCACTCCATAGAACAGTTTCCCAAAACCTTTGGGGTTTGTCCAGATGATTTTTGGCATACTGGAGTCAATTTTGCTTGTGCCTGGTAGTCAGAAGTGGGGTAACCCTGGGAGTTCTGGCATGGAGCTGTCATCCGGGGGTTTTTCACCACTGTACGCACACAGCATCATCTTTCTACCACGCCCAGGTAGTGTTTCCACTGTGCCTTTAGCTTTAAATTTGCGAATTATGCTCCCAACTGTGTCTCTTGGAATGTGTAATGTCTTTGCTATTTTCTTATATCCATATTCTTTCTTATGAAGAGAAATTACCTCCTCTCTTGACTTCTTTGACCACTCCCTGGACTTCACCATGTTGCAAATATACCATTGACCATCTACAAGAAGCTGAGCGTCAAAGTCTTTTTCAATCAGTTTAATTGTTGCTCGTTATGGTTCTAACACCTGATTGAAAAGACCTTATTCAAATTCTGTTCTTAAGAGTTATGATCTTCAAGGGGTTGAATAATTTTGTCAATGAGATATTAAAAAAAATGTCCTTTTTTGGTATTTTGTAAAATACAGTGTTACAATTGAAGTTGCATTTGTCTATTTGACAGATCTTTATTTGATATGACTATAAACAAAACACGGAATTAATGTCCAACTTGCTAAAACACCAAAATTGTGTGGGGGTTGAATAATTTTGATCACAACTGTGTATATATATATATATATATACACACACACACACACACATACATATATATATATATATATATACATAAATATACACACATATATATATATATATACATAAATATACACACATATACATATATATATATATATATATACACACACACACACATACAGATATACATATATACACATATGTATATGCACATATAAACATATTCATATATATACAAATATACACATATACATATATACACACTTTTCTTCCTGTGTTCATTATCCTTTCCATTTTTGTAACTGAGCTACTGTGTGGAGCAATTTCCCTCGTCGATAAATAAAGTTTGTCTAAGAGAAAGTCTATTCCTCTGACTATAGATCGCTGACTTTATACATATATATATATATATATTTATATATATATATATATAAATTGTTATATATATAGATATATATATATACATATATGCACATGTATGTATTTATAAATATATATATATATGTATATATATGTGTGTGTATACATGTATGTATGTATATATATATATATATTTATATATATATATACATACATACATGTATACACACACATATATATACATATATATATATTTATAAATACATACATGTGCATATATGTATTTATATATCTATATATATACCCATTTACATATATATATATATATATATATATATATATATATATATATATATATATATATATATATATAGAAAGTCAGCGAACAATTGTATATATATATATACATATATATATATATATATATATATATACATATATATATATATATATATATAGGAATATATGTATATATATGTTTGTGTATATATGTATATACATCGATCTAAATTTAAAGATGGATAGATAGATAGATGGATAGATAGATAGATAGATAGATAGATGGATAGATAGATAGATAGATAGATAGATAGATAGATAGATAGATAGATAGATAGATAGATAGATAGATAGATAGATAGATAGATAGATAGATAGATAGATAGATAGATGGGTGGATGGATAGTTGGATAGATAGATAGATAGATAGATAGATAGATAGATAGATAGATAGATAGATAGATAGATAGATAGATGGATAGATAGATAGATAGAGAGATAGATAGATAGATGGATAGATGTATATATCAGTGACGTGCTGTCAGGGGAGGCAAGTGAGGCAATGCCTCACCTGCCACGAGGTGGCTTAACCATGAAATGTTCCAAAACGAAGTAATAAAATAAAATAAGTTTTAATATTTCTCTTTTGGTTTATGCTTTCTCTGTGATTTTGGTGTGGTTCCTGTATTGTTTGATAATTTTCATGATCAAAATCGCGGAAATTCCATGTTTCCTGATCAAAACAATGCAGCAGATGAGAAGTGAGAAAGACACAGGTGGTGCCTCCATGGCTACACACAGTGTACATATATGTAATATTTATATATTATATATATAGTACATAATATATACTGATATATTATATTTTTACATTGTATTATATGTTGATATAACATATACAATAAATAACAAATCCCAATGACCGTGTACAATATTACAGCATATTGATATAATATGAAAAGGAGTTGCCTTTATCATTAAAAACATTGTAAAACCTTTGGAAATGAATACACACACACACAGTCAAATAAAAATGTTATGACTCACAAGAAGCCAGAACAATAATCTGCAAAGAAAGTAAATATGGGGTATATTTTTGTCAGTATTTATCAAAATAAATCTTGAAGATTCCAGTGTGTTTAAGTACTTTTTGAACCCGTTCAACAATATAGCGACAATACTGATATTTTGGACACAATGATGTCACATTTTCATATTGTGACCAAACTACCTTCACGTAAAAAATTATTTAAAAATGTTTTTCGCCAAAGATTTGTGTTGTGGCCACGTGCTCGCCTCACTCGTGCACAGCGTGATGTGCCGTTAAAAATGTAGATGTAAGCAGCCGGCCGAGGGAGGTCTTTGTAATATAATTAGCCCGAGTCAGCGACCTCCCCTTTCAGGGCCCACACAATGCCAACGGGGGCCCCCTGGGGGTAGGTGGCCCAGCTGGGACATTGTGGCTAATGGACTCGTGAGTCGACTGCTTGGAAACATCAGTCCTGTAAAATAACAGCGACACGTGCACGCCCGCCATCGTGTGAGGTAGATGGCAGAACTGGACGGCACAGGTGCGCATGCCGCCCCCTGCTGGAGGAACCAATGCGGTAAAAACACATGGGGGACTCGGCCCTTTTGGTGTACCGTTGGAGCAATAGAAATATTATATATTGTTACACGCCGAGAAACAATGTTGATGGAGTTGATATCAGTCCCGCTTAGAGATCGACACGATCCTGCCCTCCGACCATCAAAACTTGGAATGTCAGTGTTACGGAAGAAAAGCGAAACCATTAAAAATATATACTAACTATTAGAAATCTGCATAGCGCAAGCCGTAACCAGCCCAAACGGCGAACATGTACCCATGAAAGTATTGAGAAGCTGCGGAATCCGCGTTTCAATGTGTCATGTCTAGTCGCGACTCAACAAACTGGAAAGTCAGGCGTTAGCTTTGGTTGACCGAGAAACTCATGGCTTCCAGGAAGTGACCTCTGCGGTCCGTCCCTTAAAGATGTCAAAGACAGTGTTGCCAGATGACACCACAGAAAAATGAAACAGAGCTCTATGAAAACAAGTCGCTTATAATAAGGGGTAAGGACGGGTACCGTTTATTTTTGAAACGATACGGTACCAAATCCTGGCACCTGGGAAGCCATATACTCAGCGATACAAATTTTCGATACTTTTGAGAATGTTTATAAACATTAATAGTTTGTGATAATAGAAACTCAGTTTTTATTGCAACGTTTAAAAATGAGCTGACTCTGACAACTGTTGTGTAGATGATATTACATCGGGTTTTATTATAAAGTTTCTGAATATCATTTATTTTGCTTTACTCAATGGCAAACATTTTTTTGCTCAGTTTGTACTCATAAAGTTTGTCCATTTTTATTATTAGTACAAGTCATTAATTTGTGAAGCTACTCTCAAATGTACGTACAAATATTTGTATATATATATATATATATATATATATATATATATATACGCAAATATTTTATATATATATATATATATATATATATATGCACACATATATATACACATAAATACAGTATATATATATATTTAGTCTGTATTTATGTGTATATATACGTGTGTGTGTGTATATATATATATGTATATATAGATATATGTATGTATATATATGTATATATATACATGTATATATGTATATATATATATATATGTGTATATATATATATATATATATATATATATATATACATATATATATATATATATATATATATATATATATATATATATATATATATATACATATACATATATATATATATACACACACATATATATATGTTTATACCAAAAAGTTCTATTTTGGTTTCATCTGACCACATGACATTCTCCCAATCCTCTGCTGTATCATCCATGTATCCATTTTGGTATAAACTCAACTCGTCGTGTTTGGAGGAAGAAGAATACTGAGTTGCATCCCAAGAACACCATACCTACTGTGAAGCATGGGGGTGGAAACATCATGCTTTGGGGCTCTTTTTCTGCTAAGGGGACAGGACGATTGATCCGTGTTAAGGAAAGAATGAAAGGGGCCATGTATCGTGAGATTTTGAGCCCAAACCTCCTTCCATCAATGAGAGCTTTGAATGGTTGACCACATACTTATTTTCCACCATAATTTACAAATAAATTCTTTAAAATTCCTACAATGTGAATTCCTGGATTTTTTTTCACATTCTGTCTCTCACAGTTGAAGTGTACCTATGATGAAAATTACAGACCTCTGTCATCATTTTAAGTGGGAGAACTTGCACAATCGGTGGCTGACTAAATACTTTTTTGCCCCACTGTATATGAAAAAATACCAAAATAGACCATTCATCTGCAGTGCGCCTTATAATCAGGTGCGCCCTATGGTCCGGAAAATACGGTAATACAGCCGTGTGTACAAATGAGGACTTTTCACAGGACTCGCTGAGGTCTAAGGTGATGCTGGGGTCCACGTGTGCAGGTCATACTAAAGTGAAGGCATGTCTAACGTCCATTTCCGCACACAACTTTCACAAACATGATTTTTTTTTTCCTTCATCCCCAAAGCACTTTCTCGCTCGCTAATCTCATCTTCCACCGCTCTGTTTATTTCTCAGAACCCCCTCGACTCCCCCTCCCTCCTCTCATTACCACAGTCATTTGGACTAAGCCTCTTACTGGCCCAGACGGACTAAATGATGGAGTATTGGGGAACAATCTGGAAAGCCAATTGCTTTAATGAAGGTGAACAGTCACTGAGTGGCGCAAGGCTCGGATAGTGGCGGGAGGGGAGGGGAGGTGTGGGGTAAGGTAAGGTGGGTTCTTGTGTCACTTGTCAACACCCTGACGGTTTAATCTTTCCTGCCTGTGCACGCATTAAAAGATTATGAGCGTTCTGCATGGCTTCCTGCACGCCGCATAAGGGGCTGTGTTCGGCAGGCGAGGGTCCTCGGTTCATTGGTGCCGGGAGGAGGGGGGGGCCGACGGAGGCCCTTGTAGGGAGAGAGTAGGTGGCGTTCTCCGTCAGTCGTATGCAACAAGGCTCCTGACTTTGACCCCCTAGTGGCTACACCGGGTAGGGCAAGAGCAAACCGAGAAATCAGGAGGGCAATCACGAATGTTCCCTCTGACTTTTCATGTGTGTGAGCCATACTTGCCAACCCTCCCGATTTCCACCCGGACAACAAATTTTGGGGCTTGGCTTAAAGGCCTACTGAAACCCACTACTAGCGACCACGCAGTCTGATAGTTTATAGATCAATGATGAAATATTAACATTGCAACACATGCCAATACGGCCTTTTTAGTTTACTAAATTGCAATTTTAGATTTCCCGGGAGTTTCTTGTTGAAAACGTCGCGGAATGATGACGTGTACGCGTGACGTCACGGACTGTTAGGAAATATTAGCGCTGCGCACAAACAACGCTAAAAGTCGTCTGCTTTAAAGGCATAATTACACAGTATTTTGGACATTTGTGTTGCTGAATCTTTTGCAATTTGTTCAATTAATAATGGAGAAGTCAAAGTAGAAAGATGGAGTTGGGAAGCTTAAGCCTTTAGCCACACAAACACACGGTGATTCCTTGTTTAAAATTCCCGGAGGTGAAGCTTTCCTATGGATCAGAGCGGTCAAGCAAACATGGATCCCGACCAAATGTCAACCAGCAGGTTTCGGTGAGAAAATTGTGGTAAAAAGTCGCCACTTACCGGAGATCAGCTGAGCTTGTGCCGTCCATACAGCTGCTGTCGACTTCCATCAGACACTGGCCTTAAGACACCTGTGGAGACACCCCTCCGACTATCAGGTACTATTAAATTCACTAAAACACTAGCAACACAATAGAAAGATAAGGGATTTCCCAGTATTATCCTAGTAAATGTGTCTGAAAATATCTGAATCCGTTCCAATGCGATCGTGTTTTTTTTTTTACTTGATTTTTTTCTTCTGGTCTGTCGCTATCAATATCCTCAAACACGAATCTTTCATCCTCGCTCAAATTAATGGGGAAATTGTCGTTTTCTCGGTCCGAATAGCTCTTTTTGTTGGAGGCTCCCATTAAAAACAATGTGAGGATGTGAGGAGCCCTCAACGGGGGACGTCATCGTCTGCGACTTCCGGTAGAGGCAGGGTTTTTCTCTTAGCGACCAAAAGTTGCGAACTTTATCGTGGATGTTCTCTACTAAATCCTTTCAGCAAAAATATGGCAATATCGCGAAATGATCAAGTATGACACATAGAATCAATCAATCAATCAATATTTATTTATATAGCCCTAAATCACGAATGGACCTGCTATCCCCGTTTAAATGAGAAAATCTCATTTCAGTAGGCCTTTGAAAGCACGGCCCTTAGTGTCCTCTCTCACCTGAAAAGGAGACAATTATATATGTCTCCGTTATCCATAGGTTTATCTCTAACCCATAAAGTAGGCAGGCATGGAGGTATTTCTCAGCCTGTGTATATTCCAGCCGGCATGTTAATTAACTGACACACTACATCCGGATTCCCATCATGCATTGCTTCAAAACTACGGCAAGTAGTAATGTCCAAAAACAAAACCGAGACGAAGCAGAAGAACGAAGAAGAGACATAGCGACGACGAGTGAGAAGAAGAAGTACGCTTGCAAATTACAAAATATATGGAAAAAATTATTTCAGTTCATCCAAGACAGCTCGAAGGGGAAGGAGTATGCTGCCAGCACATTTTTTAGATCAGATTTTTATGTGTGTGAATATGTGTAAATAAATGAACACTGAAATTCAAGTACTTATATATATATATATATATATATACACACTTACATTTCAGTGAATTCTAGCAATAAATATACCCCACCCCCCCAATCTCCGGGATTCGGAGGTCCCAAGGTGGGCAAGTATGGTGTGCGCGCACGCAAAAACTGCTCGAGCATTCAGTAGAACACATGTGAGCGATGTCAAGACGTGCACACTGTGGCCAGACCAGACAAAGTAAGTTAATTTTCTTATGATTAAAATCAAATGACAGCAGTCATTTCCATGAGAGTGTTTTCTAATACAAGTGTTTTGGCCCACATACAGTGACAATAACAAAAAAATGAGCTGCGTACTAGTATTGTATATCTGGGTGGGGGTCCTACTTTGGAAATACTTTGTACCACTAAGTTCCCGTTAAAACATTCACATGTTGCACAATGAGATGTAAGCATGGGATCATGTGTGCAAACCTGTAAGTTTCTGTTTGTAAAATATACATATTTTTATTAGTATTTCTAAGATATAATAACTATTTATGAAATTAAGATTCTTTATCCAAAACACAAAACCAGAGAAGATGGCACGTTGTGTAAATGGTAAATAAAAACAGAATACAATGATTTGCAAATCCATTTCAACTTACTGTATATATGTGTGTGTGCTTTTTTTTTATATATAAACACACACATTTGCACCTGGCTCGCTGACAACAAGCTATCCATACACTTTGGTAAAACGGAATCCATCCTATTTGGGTCCCATATCAAACTTAAGAAGGTCAGTGACTTCACTATAAAAGTGGGTGACATTGCTATCACCAGGAAGGATGAGATCACCTACTGAGGTTCCATTCTAGAGGCTAATCTTTCCTGTGATAAAATGGCAACCAAGGTGATCAAAAAGGTCAACCAAAGAACGAGATTCCTCTACAGAATCTCCTCTCTGGTCAACAAAAGCACCTTGAGGATTCTAGCGGGAAATCTCATTCAACCCTTCTTCGATTACGCTTGCAGCTCCTGGTACCCCAGCACCTCTAAAACCCTCAAATCTACACTCCAAACATCCCAGAATAAGCTAATCCGGTTACTTTTAGACCTCCACCCCAGATCACACCTCCATCCAACCCACTTATCCAAAGTGGGCTGGCTCAGGGTGGAGGACAGAGTAAAACAACTTGCACCGAGCCTAGTCTATAAAATCCGCTACACCTCCTTGATACCGAAGTACATGTCAAATTACTTCCTTAACGTAAATGACCGCCATAACCACAACACCAGGGGGAGCTCTACAAACCACGTTAAACCCAGATTTCGATCTAACAAAGGTCTTAACTCATTCTCTTTCTATGCCACATCAATGTGGAATGCACTCCCAACAGGTATAAAAGTAAGTGCATCTCTATATTCCTTCAAAACCGCTCTAAAACAACACCTCCAGGCAACTTCAACACTTTACTAATACCCTCCTCCATTCACATCCCATCTCCCCGGATTATAAACAACTCAAATGTACTTCTAATGTATATACTTGTTCTTATGCAATCTGAACTCACTATGTTCTCTGCTGGCTGTACATATCCTACTAAGTAAGACCTACACTGTTTCAATGTCCACATTTCTCTGTTGATGCAATTGTTGATGACTGAAGTTCTGATATCAACCAAAGCTCCTCATCCCACCCCCCGGATTGTAAATAATGTAAATAATTCAATGTACATACTATGATGATTAACTTGTGTAATGACTGTATTATGTTGATAGTATATATTTGTACCATGAATTGATTAACGTGGACCCCGACTTAAACAAGTTGAAAAACTTATTCGGGTGTTACCATTTAGTGGTCAATTGTACGGAATATGTACTGTACGGTGCAATCTACTAATAAAAGTATCAATCAATCAACACACATATATTATATATATATGTGTGTCTATATATATATACATATAAATGTGTGTTTATATATATATATATATATATATATATATATATATATATATATATATATATATATATATATATATATACATATATATATATATATATATGTAGGTGTGGGAAAAATCACAAGACTACTTCATCTCTACAGAACTGTTTCATGAGGGGTTCCCTCAATCATCAGGAGATTTTAATGGAAGCATTCACATACAATGGTTTATATAGGGCACAGAGTGGGTGGGTACAAGCAGGCGTAGGGTGTGGTGATTGGCTCATGTGTTACCTAGGAGGTGTTTCCGTCTGTGGCGGCATGTTGAAATGATTTCACTGCGCTTGTTGAGGGATGATAGATCTGGATGATATATAATAAACAGTTTCTCTTTTAAGCATAGATTGCATCTTTTTCCTGCAGTGTATATCAGCCTCCAACCTACAATCTTCTTCTACATTTCTTAGAAGAAGAGGATGTTATATTTCGTCAATTCCGATCTTTTTAAGTCCTCATTCACATTACAAAAAAAACCCAACTTGCGGGCGGTATAGCTCGGTTGGTAGAGCGGCCGTGCCAGCAACTTGAGGGTTGCAGGTTCGATCCCCGCTTCTGCCATCCTAGTCACTGCCGTTGTGTCCTTGGGCAAGACACTTTACCCACCTGCTCCCAGTGGCACCCACACTGGTTTAGATGTAAAAATTTGATATTGGGTTTCACTATGTAAAGCGCTTTGAGTCACTTTGAGAAAAGCGCTATATAAATATAATTCACTTCACTTCACTTCACTTTATTACCACTGTTGTAAAGTGTGCTGGATGCAAGAATTTGCCATGTTTTTGAATATTCAACATTATTGTCTTTGAGGTTCCAAATGTGTTTGCTGAGTTCTGTAGAATTCCGCGAAGTCTGGTTTCTAAAGGAGGCGTTGTGATTATTCCATCTTGTTTTGAACGCTCCTTCGGTTAATCCCACGTACGTGTCAAAGACAATAATGTTGAATATTCAATAACATGGCAAATTCTTGCATCCAGCACACCTTACAACAGTGGTAATAAAAGATGCAACCTATGCTTAAAAGAGAAACTGTTTATTATATATCATCCAGATCTATCATCCCTCAACAAGCGCAGTGAAATCATTTCAACATGCCGCCACAGACGGAAACACCTCCTAGGTAACACATGAGCCAATCACCACACCCTACGCCTGCCTGTACCCACCCACTCTGTGCCCCATATAAACCATTGTATGTGAATGCTTCCATTAAAATCTCCTGATGATTGAGGGAACCCCTCATTAAACAGTTCTGTAGAGATGAAGTAGTCTTGTGATTTTTCCCACACCTACATATTGCGCTCTACCACGGTATCGAGCACTATTCTCTGGATAATCCAATCAAGACATATATATATATATGTATATATATATATATATATATATATATATATATATATATATATATATATATATATATATATATGTCCTGCCTCGAAAGAAAATAATGTTTGCCCTGGTGTCCTTCTAACTTAAAAGATGAGCCCTCCTTTATGGCAACACTTGCCTTGACCTTAAAAAGTTAAAATGTGTACCTTGAAAGACAGATAGAGATATGAGCTATTGCACTGAATGATTGTTTAGCTAGCCAGATGTAGCAATAACGGGACATTTAGTTCCAGGCTATTTTCCATTATGGCCTGTTGGGTAATGTTGACTCAATTGGAGACAGTTTGTTGAGTCATGTGACCGTGAAGTGAGTATTTTTCATACAGAACCGAGCTCCTCTTATGGCGCCCGGCTCAGCTGGTGAGGTGCGCTGATCTTTCAGCGGCCGGACGCCCCGCTAACACCTCCCCGCTCACTGCACTCCGTCAATTAACAGTTTATTATTGCAGGGGCCCTTTGCCGCCGACACCCCAGCGTTGATAGCTCCGTGCCAATACGGCTACTGACAGCCCCAGTGTGTTCGTCTTCTTGTATTTCTACCCTTCTTGAGACATCAACAAAGAAAAGTAGCATCCATATGAGGAGGTGTGAACAAGTTACGACATAAATCATGGTGCCAATACAGAAAACCATTGCATCTAATAGAGAATGTCTCATTTGCACCCCTGGTGGTGACATCTATCAAAATGAGGGTGGTCCCAAAAAGGAGGGATTTTTCAAATTGACCGAATGCAGCTGAGATAGGCTCCAGCACCAGCACGCCCCGCTTGTCCCCAAAAGGGATACAAGCTAGAAAATGGATGGATGGACAGTGTGTCTGTTTTAAAATTGCTCCCCTCATAACAAGGGTGTGTAAAAATTTGAAGTGCTCCCCCTCTGGCCAGCATATGTAATAACAAGTCTGTGTAAAAAAAATTGAAATGCGCCCCCTTTGGCCAACATTTATTTTAAAAAATGAAATAAATATGTATATAGAGACATACTGTAATAACTTGAATAAAAAAAAAACAACAACAAAAATATATATAGACACACATATATACATATATATATATATATATATATACATATATATATATATATATATAGACACACATATATACATATATATATATATATATATATATATGTATATATACACCAAACGATCAGGACTTTCGCATCTTGTGACACTGGAGCAACTTAAATCCGTCGATTGGTAAGTGTTTTTTTCGCATTAAATGTGGGTGGAAGTAAACGTAATATAGTTGCAAATGCATCTGCAGGTTATCCATACATCTCTGTGCCATGTCTGCTTTAGCACCGCCGGTAAATAGCATGTTAGCGTCGATTAGCGTAGCATGTTAGCATCGATTAGCTAGCAGTCATGCCGCAACCAAATATGTCTGAATAGCACATAAGTCAAAATCAACAAAACTCACCTTTGTGATTTCGTTGACTTTATCGTTGCAAATGCATCTGCAGGTTATCCATACATCTCTGTGCCATGTCTGTCATCGCCGGTAAAATGTGGAGACACTTTGGTTCATTCAATGGGGTTCTGGCGGCAGACACTTTAACATCTTCGGGCCAGTGGTGCAACTTGAATCCCTCCCCGTTAGTGTTGCTACACCCTCCGACAACACACCGATGAGGCATGATGTCTCCAAGGTTCCAAAAAATAGTCGAAAAAACGGAAAATAACAGAGCTGAGACCCAATGTTTGCAATGTGTTGAAAATGAAAATGGCAGCTGTATTACCTCGGCGACATCACGTTCTGACGTCATCGCCTCTAGACCGATAAACAGAAAGGAGTTTAATTCGCCAAAATTCACCCATTTAGAGTTCGGAAATCGGTTAAAAAAATATATGGTCTTTTTTCTGCACCATCAAGGTATATATTGACGCTTGCATAGGTCTGGTGATAATGTTCCCCTTTAACACGGATCAATTGTCCTGTCCCCTTAGCAGAAAAACAGCCCCAAATGATGTTTCCACCCCCATGCCTCACAGAAGGTTTGGTGTTCATGGGATGCAACTCAGTATTCTTCTTCCTCCAAAAATGACGAGTTGAGTTTTTACCAAAAAGTTCTATTTTGGTTTCATCTGACCACATGACATTCTCCCAATCCTCTGCTGTATCATCCATGTATCCATTTTGGTATAAAGCAATATTTTCTCGTAAAATTGTTACTTTTTATGTCAAAATAATACTTTTTAATGAAAAATGGTGACATTTGTCATATACAAATTCTGACTTTCAAAACAATATTGCCAATTTATTTGTTGGTTTTGTTAAATATTGAGATTTTTGGAGTAAAATTATGACTTTTGTCTTAATTTTGCCTAGTAAAATCACAATTATGATTATAATATTGACAACATTTGTAGGCTTTCTTACAAAATTGTGACATTTGTCGCGTAAAACGACGACTCTTTTCATAAAATTGCCAAAAATGTAAGCGTTTCTAGTAAAATAGGGACTGTTATTGAGTAAATTTCCAACTTTTATCATTATATTGCACAAATGTTCAGTTTTTTTGTAAAATTTTGACTTGCATTGAGTAAATTGACAACCTTTATTATAAGACTGCCAACATTCTCTGTTTTACTTGTGAAATTGTAAATTTTTTCTTGGGAAATTCCAACTCATTTTTCACAACAAGCTTTTTTATATTTGCATAGTATGTATATATTATTAATGTTGTAAATACACATCTGCATATATCTAGCAAGGCTGGTCCTAAAGAGGGAGGCTTTTTTCTCAGGTCTCAAGAAGGTAACAAATACAAGAATGGTGTGTGTGTGTGTGTGTGTGTGTGTGTGTGTGTGTGTGTGTGTGTGTGTGTGTGTGTGTGTGTGTGTGTGTGTGTGCGCGTGCGTGAGTGCGTGTGTGTGTGTACAAGTCCGGCGAGACCCCTTTCAGCAGGGGTTAGGATTTCAACAAAAATACTTTCTATCAGTATCCAAGCATTATCATTAACATTATCGATTTGGAAGAACACAACTGAAGGAGTAATCTTTAAAGACATTCCATCCAAGATGCTGCTGTGGTCCAGGTTTAGTGTGTTGTTGTCTGAGAAAGAACCCCGATGATTTTGAACGGCATGAATCCAAACCCAAGACACCTCGAGTTTACGGGGGTCAAAGGTTGCAGTGTTGTTGTTGGATGTCAGGGCTTGTAGAGCGGCGCTATTCGCAGAGGTAACGTTCCGAGACCACGCGGGAATAGCAAATGCAAGCGATTGACACGGATGGAAAACTTTAACGAACACAAGAAGTTTCCTGTAGATGTGGCGCCCCCAGCAGGAAGTAGAAGGTACAGACAAAAGCACTGTTACAAAAGAGACGTTTGGGTTACTTCTCCTGATGCCTGATTTGAATGTATTTATTTTATATATATTTATATATATATATATATATATATATATATATATATATATATATATATATATATATATATATATATATATATATATATACATATATATATATATATGTATGCGTGGGTTCCCTCCGGGTATTTCGGCTTCCTCCCACTTCCAAAGACACGCACCTGGGGATAGGTTGATTGGCAACACTAAATTGGCCCTAGTGTGTGAATGTGAGTGTGAATGGTGTCTGTCTATCTGTTTTGGCCCTGCGATGAGGTGGCAACTTGTCCAGGGTGTACGCCGCCTTCCGCCCGAATGCAGCTGAGATAGGCTCCAGCACCCACTGCAACCCCGAAAGGGACAATCGGTAGAAAATGGATGGATATATACACACACACACACGCACATATATATATATATATATATATATATATACACGTATATATGTATATATATCTTAGGGCTGCGAATCTTTGGGTGTCCCACGATTTGATTCAATATCGATTCTTGGAGTCGCGATTCGATTATATATCGATTTTTTCGATTCAACGCGATTCTCGATGTTAAAACGATATTTTTCCTATTCAAAACGATTTTCTATTCATTCAATACATAGGATTTCAGCAGGATCTACCCCAGTCTGCTGACATACTAGCAGAGTTGTAGATTTAAAAAAAAAAAAATCTTTTATAATTGTAAACGACGATGTTTTATCAACTGATTGCAATAATGTAAATTTGTTTTAACCATTAAACGAATCCAAAATATGACTTATTTTATCTTTGTGAAAACATTGGACACAGTGTGTTGTCAAGCTTATGAGATGCGATGCAAGTGTAAGCCACTGTGACTCGATTGTTCTTTATTATTATTTTTATAAATGTCTAATGAAAATGTCAATGAGGGATTTTTAATCACTGCTATGCTGAACTTATAACTAATATTGATACTGTTGTTGATAATATTCATTTTTGTTTCACTACTTTTGGTTTGTTCTGTGTCGTGTTTGTGTCTCCTCTCAATTGCTCTGTTTGTTGCAGTTCTGAGTGTTGCTGGGTCAGGTTTGGTTTTGGAATTTGATTGCATTGTTATGGTATTGCTGTGTATTGTTTTGTGGGATTGATAAAAAAATATATATAATTTATAGATACATTTTAAAACATCGCTGTTTTTTCTAAATGAGAATCGATTCTGAATCGCACAACGTGAGAATCGTGATTCATATTCGAATCGAATTTTCCCCACACCCCTAATATTAATATATATATATATATATATATATATATATATATATATATATATATATATATACATACACACACACACACACATTTACACAAATAAAATATTTCCAAAATAGTAACAACAAATGATGTATTATTTTGGGGGGTTTGCGGGTTTTTTTTAAGGAGTCAAAGGTCATCTCAGTACATAGTTTTCTTGACACGCTGTTTTTTTTTCTCATTCCTTCAGATAAGGAAAGAGTTCAAACACTGCAGGACGACTGGACTTCCTTTTTGTTTTATCATCACACACACACACACACACACACACACACACACACACACACACACACACAGATATTGTTATCATTGCATTTGGCGTGTCCATTTAGCGTGTGTGACATCACTGAGCAATGGATGCTCTTATGGAAATGAAAGCCTCTCTGCTGCTGGGTTACTGTAACCCTGTTAAAATCTAATGAGATTCTTTATGCCTTCTGATTAAATAGAATATCAGGATGACTAATTCCCCGGGCCCCCACGCGGTCCCCGGGACACAGCGTTATTGATAGGCCAGCGCATAAGTGGTCTCTGCAGGCCGGGCCCTAATGGGCCAATAATGCATTAGAGCGGTATCGGCGGGGCCGCAGCGAGCCGTGCTTATTGTGCTTATTGAAAACACCTGGTCCGCCCATTCATCAAGGTTAACTCAGCAGGGCCCGTCCGTTCATTAGCCTGTCAGTAAACATCTTTATCCACTCGCGGCTGCCGATACCCCGAGCGGCCCTGACGGGCAGCTGAGGCCCGGCAGGGGGCGGGGGCGTCCAGGAAGGCCTAACCGGACTGCAGCCCTTCTCCCTCTGGCCTGCCCAGCAGCGTCACTGACCGACTTCCTGGAAGAGACGCCTTCTAAAAATACATCTAGAAATATTGAAACATGGGTGCCAGGCGGGAGATGTCGAGAAAGCTCAAGAGAATTCTGAGACGTTCAAAACGGTCGCCGATTTCTTTTAAAAGATCTTTGTTTGCTACAGAAACATGTTGATAAAGCTGACGTCTAAACACACGATAGACCCAACTTTTCCACTCGTTTACTAACACCGACTTAGTAATCTTATGTTTCATTTTAATCGTCATCAATAATTTTTTCTGTCTTGCCTCTGGTGAGGGCGGTCGCATTTTTTTCTCCTCCCGGCTTATCCTTGCTTGCTCCCATTGTTTTTTTTAAGCTTGCGGCGGTGACAGTAGCCAGCCACCAGCAGCTCAAAGCGATCAGCCAACAAATGGTGCAGCAGGGCCAATTCCTGCAGGTCCGCAGACCACGGCCCCCTCCACCAATATTTAATTCAAAACTCAATCGTTTGAATGTAGGAAAATGTGTGCACAGTACCAGTAGGAGTTTTTAACAATTTTGTAATTTAATAGAATGTAGATATCTTCAAACTTTCCCCTAATACAATAATACATTTAATAAAAACTTGAGACTGATTTTACCCAGGGCTTCACGGTGGCAGAGGGGTTAGTGGGTCTGCCTCACAATACGAAGGTCCTGCAGTCCTGGGTTCAAATCCAGGCTCGGGATCTTTCTGTGTGGAGTTTGCATGTTCTCCCCGTGAATGCGTGGGTTCCCTCCGGGTACTCCGGCTTCCTCCCACTTCCAAAGACATGCACCTGGGGATAGGTTGATTGGCAACACTAAATTGGCCATAGTGTGTGAATGTGAGTGTGAATGTTGTCGGTCTATCTGTGTTGGCCCTGCGATGAGGTGGCGACTTGTCCAGGGTGTACCCCGCCTTCCGCCCGATTGTAGCTGAGATAGGCGCCAGCGCCCCCCGCGACCCAGAAAGGGAATAAGCGGTAGAAAATGGATGGATGATTTTACCCAAAACTTAACAGCTTAAATATTGACAAACAAAGAAACGTGGTCATTTCCCAAACAATATTCAACAACACAAAAATGTTGAACCAACATGCTTGTAGATGACATTTATTCAATGTCAGGTTGTGACATTGATTTGACCGTTGAAATTTGGTCATTTCGTAACCAACAACGCAGATTCAACATTAGACATCAGTGTTGTCTCAGTTTACTATTTTGCAACATTGTATCAAAGTCAGTTTTAAAGGACGTGAATGTATAATCAACGTTGTATCAGTGTCTTGTGCCTGCTGGGTAATTTCCCAACCAATATTCTACAACACAAATACAACATAGAAACAACATGCTTTTTGACGACATTTATTCAATGTCAGGTTCTGACGTTGATTTGGTCATTTCCCAACTATTATTCAACAACACAAATACAACATTGAAACAACATGCTTTCTGGCGACGTTTATTCAATAAAAGGTTCTGACGTTGATTGGACTGTTGAAATTTGGTCATTTCCCAACCAATATTCGACAACACAAATACGTTGAAACAACATGCTTTTGGCCCTAAGCTCTGGAACACTCTGCCCCTCCATATTCGGTCTGCTCCCACAGTGGAGTGTTTTAAGTCTCATCTTAAGACCTATTTTTATTCTCTGGCTTTTAACACTACGTGGGTTGTGTGGTCCTCTGTTGTCCTCTCTGTTTTTAAAATTTTGATTTCTATTTACTGTTCTAATTGGTTTTACCCTTTAAAATCGGTTTTATTCATATTTATTTTATATTGTTTTATATGTATTTATTTTTGATTTATTAGTTTTTTATTCAGTCATTGGTGGAGCTCAGGGTAGTATTTGAATATTGTTTTTAATTTTGTTGTGCAGCACTTTGGAAATATTTTGTTGTTTAAATGTGCTGTATAAATAAAGTGGATTAGATTGGATTGACGACATTTATTCAATGTCAGGTTCTGACGTTGATTGGACCGTTGAAATTTGGTCATTTCCCAACCAATATTCCACAACACAAATACAACATTGAAACAATATGGTTTTTGACAACGTTTATTCAATATCAGGTTCTGACATTGATTGGACCGTGGAATTATGGTCATTTTCCCAACCAATATTCTACAACACAAATACAACGTTGAACCAACAAGCTTATTGACGACGTTTATTCAATGTCAGATCCTGACGTTGATTTGACCATTAAAATGTGATCATTTCCCGACTAATATTCGACAACACAAATGCAACGTTGAAACAATATGCCCTTTGACGATGTTTATTCAATGTCAGGTTGTGACGTTGATTGGACTGTTGAAATTTGGTCATTTCCCAACCAATATTCCACAACACGAATACAATGTTGAAACAACATGCTTTTTGACGACGTTTATTCAATGTCAAGTTGTGACGTTGATTGGACCGTTGAAATTTGGTCATTTCCCAACCAATATTCTACAACACAAATACAACGTTGGAACAACATGCTTTTTGACGACGTTTATTCAATGTCAAGTTGTGACGTTGATTGGACCGTTGAAATTTGGTCATTTCCCAACCAATATTCTACAACACAAATACAACGTTGGAACAACATGCTTATTGACGACGTTTATTCAATGTCATATCCTGACATTGATTTGACCATTAAAATGTGATCATTTCCCAACTAATATTCGACAATACAAATATGTTGAAACGACATGTTGTAATGACATTTATTCAATGTCAGGTTCTGACGTGAAAGAAGAGCTACATACAACACAGACGGGCCGACACCGTAGCAGTAAAGAATGCAGCTTTTTGATTATAATATAGTACAAAAAATATCTGAAGAACTATTGTAATATTTTATGTTTACTGGGAATTTTGTCTTTCACTGTTCAGAACCTTGGACCCAAACTCAAACTTTGACTTGTCTGTTGCTTCACCTCAACTTGGTCTCATTCCACTTTTTGCCTAGTTTTCACACTGCCTGGTAAGCACATGTAACGTGATGAAAACACAGGTAAGAATTTGCGCGCGCGCACACACACACACACACACACACACGCACACACACACACACACACACACACACACACACACACACACACACACACTGGCCACCAGCGTCGATGAAGAAAAAAAAGAGGCCAAGGTTCCAGAAAGACTTAAATCTGTCAGTGTGCAGCCTGGCTTGAACAAATACACACTACAGTGTGTATGCTGGTGAACACTAAACCATTTGACAGTTGAAAATAATTTTGGAAAAGATGTTGATGGGGTGATGGCAGCTGGAAATTGCTTCAACATCGTAGCAGCATGTCTACATGGTCAATAAATTGTCAATGCAGTACATTTTTCATCTGCTCGTTTGCTGCCAGGGAAGTAAAAAATGTTATAGTAAATATTTTGGACCCACGTATCCAAATGAATACTTGAAATGTTCTGACGATGGGGAATTGGTTGAATTGCAATAAATTAAAAGATTAAGAGCATTTTAACCTCATTGATAGCTGCTATTAATCTCCATTTGATCCTTCTCTTCACCTATACTGATACAAACATGTGTTTCCATGTAATTATATTTGAAATATTTGTTGTATTAATATTGAAAATATAAAATAACATTTTAAAAACTATAAAATATATGCATACAGGCTTTATAATCAAGTAATTTTTAGTCGAGTATGTTTTACTCTGCTGCCCTTTTATAGCTTGTATCGCTTTATTATTGTTGTTGCATTATTGTATTGTTGATTTTTTTACTGAAACATGGATCCCCCTTGGTCTGAAATAAGGTGTTCTATGATTAATCATTGTCAAATTTTATTGACGGATCAAAAGACAGGGGGGGTGCACTTTAATATTCTTATTTTTTTTTTAAATTAAAAAGTCTGGCAAAAACATACTGATGGATATATATATATATATGCATATATATATATATATGTATATATATATATACATACATATACATTATATGTGTATATGTATATATATATACATACCGTGTATATATATAAATATACATACAGTATATATATACATATATTGTATATATATATATATATATATATATACAGAGTATATATATAAATATTTATATATATACATATATATATACACATTATATATATATACATATATATAAATATATATATACAGAGTATATATATAAATATTTATATATATACATATATATACACATTATATATATATACATATATATAAATATATATATTTATATATGATATATATATACATATATGTACATACATATAAAGATATACACATATGTATATACACACACACATATATATATAAAGTATATATACTGTACATATATACAGTATATATACACACTGTATATATATACAGTATGTATATATATACAGTACATATACACAGTATGCACATATATATATATATATATACACACACATACATATATACAATGTATTTATTTATATATATATATATATATATATATATATGTATATATATATATATATATATATATATATATATATATATATATGTACGTACATATAAAGATATACACATATATATACATATATACACACAAACACACACAGGTATATATAAAAATACATACATAATACATACATACAAATATATATATATTCACATACATATATATGTATATACAGTATCTACATATATACAATATATATCCGAACATATACATGTACATATACATATACATTCATATACACACATATACATATGAATATATATATATATATATATATATATATATATATATATATATATATATATATATATATATATATATATATATATATATATATATATATATTCAAATACAAAGTTATTAGCTTGAACGTTTCAGTTTTTTTTCTTTACATTGTGCTTTTTTTAATCAATTTTTCCAATTTTTGGTTTCATGTAATCTCTACAGTGAGCCCCGCCTGACCCCACATTTTGGACACGCACATGCATTAAAGTCTTTATTTTACCTCTAAGGTAAAATATAAATAAAAGATGAAAGCATTTATGTGACGATGTGGGCGCATGGTAGAGGTTGTTGTCGCGATCCCAATATGCGAGGGGCAGCAGGTAACAGCGGTACGAAATAATTCATCTACAACAAAACAAAAGACGCGTGCAGCTGGGAGTGCACTCGAAGCATAGGGAAAGCTCTGCAAAATACAAAACAAAGCTAGAATTCTGGAAAGCAGCAACGGTTTACAAGAGGTAAAGTAGAGTATGCATAAAAACTAGAACAAACAACATTTCAGCAACATTCATCCAACCATCCATTTCTACCGCTTATCCCTTTCAGGGTCGTGGGGGGTGTTGGAGCCTATCTCAGCAACAGCTAATACATAAATAGACTTGATCGCAAACTAAAGACAGGAGAAGCTGGCAGACAAATTAAAGTTGCTACATAACAAATTGGAAACTAGAAAATAAGGGCGCTGGACAGGAACCAAACACTAAACCGGGGATCAGCAACCCGCGGCGCCCTCGTGGCTCCCACAACCTCTTTCAGAGATGTGAGAAAATGGAAAAAGATGAAGAAAAATTTTATTTTAATTTTTTTGTATATTTTCTGTAGGAGAAAAAAACATGACACAAACCTTCCTCATTGTTAGAAATCCCACTGTTTATGTTATACATGCTTCACTGATGAGTTATTTTGCAGGCATTGTTTTGTCCTACTAATTTCAGTGATCCTTGAACTCGACGTAATTTATCTACGTGTACAACTTTCTCTGATGCTGCCACAGAAAGACATGTTTTATGCCACTCCTTCTTTGTCTCATTTTGTCCACCAAACTTTTCATGCTGTGCGTGAATACACAAAGGTGCGTTTTGTTGATTTTATTGATTTGCTGGAGTGCTTATCAGGCATATTTGGTCAATCCTAGACTGCAAACTAAATTAATGCTAACATGCTATTTAGGCTAACTGCATGTGCATATTGCATCATTATGCCTCGTTTGTAGGTATATTTGATCTCATTTATTTTCTTCACTTATGTCCTCCGTGTATTTGATTTATATTTGCATGTCTCATGACACATTATGTAATATTGGCTGCACTTCTGATAGTTGTTTGTGTGCCATGTTGTTCCAGACCACAGCAAACGTTAACCAGCTTGCAAAGATTCTAATAAATCCATTAAAAGAAGACAGCCTGCCGTTTCCTTTGACTTGGGACACACACATCTATACCTTTGGCCATTCTAAGAGAGTAATTTCCAGGAGTTATACCACCCTTTGAGAAGGCTCCAATTTACTCATGATTTCCGATGTTGCAAAAAGGTGTAGAATAAAAATAAAATGCAACACTTCTGTCAACAAAGATTTGCGTCAGCCTTTGATAGTACGCTATTATAGCTAATATAGACACATTATGTGTTGCCTTCATTATAACACTTATATAAGACTTTTAAAGTCATTTTGATAGTAGGTTAATATAGCTAATATAGACATGTCATGTGTTGTCTTCCTTATAACACTTATATAAGACTTTTAAAGTCATTTTGATAGTAGGCTGATATAGCTAATAGACATTTACATCATGTGTTGTCTTCAATATAACACTTATATAAGACTTTTAAAGTCATTTTGATAGTAGGCTAATATAGCTAGTATAGACACATCATGAGTTGCCTTCATTATAACACTTATATAAGACTTTTAAAGTCATTTTGATAGTAGGCTAATATAGCTAATATAAACACTTACATCATGTGTTGCCTTCATTAAAACACTTATACAAGACTTTTAAAGTAATTTTGATAGTAGGCGAATATAGCTAATATATCAATCAATCAATCAATTTTTACTTATACAGCCCTAAATCACTAGTGTCTCAAAGGGCTGCACAAACCACAACACAAACCACTACGACATCCTCGGTAGGCCCACATAAGGGCAAGGAAAACTCACACCCAGTGGAACGTCGGTGACATTGATGACTATGAGAACCTTGGAGAGGACGAAAGCAATGGATGTCGAGCGGGTCTAACATGATACTGTTAAAGTTCAATCCATAATGGATCCAGCACAGCCGCAAGAGTCCAGTCCAAAGCGGATCCAACACAGCAGCAAGAGTCCCGTTCACAGTGGAGCCAGCAGGAAACCATCCCAAGCGGAGGCGGATCAGCAGCGCAGGGATGTCCCAAGCCGATACACAGGCAAGCGGTCCATCCTGGGTCCCTACTCTGGACGAGCGGTCCATCCTGGGTCCCTACTCTGGACAGCCAGTACGTCATCCATGGCCATCGGATCGGACCGGACTCCCTCCACAAGAGAGAGTGGGACATGGGAGAAAAAGAAAAGAAACGGCAGATCAACTGGTCTAAAAAGGGAGTCTGTTTAAAGGCTAGAGTATACAAATGAGTTTTAAGGTGAGACTTAAATGCTTCTACTGAGGCAGCATCTCGAACTGTTACCGGGAGGGCATTCCAGAGTACTGGAGCCCGAGATGAAAACGCTCTACAGCCCGCTGACTTTTTTTGGGCTTTGGGAATCACTAATAAGCCGGAGTCCTTTGAACGCAGATTTCTTGCCGGGACATATGGTACAATACAATCGGCAAGATAGGCTGGAGCTAGACCGTGTAGTATTTTATACGTAAGTAGTAAAACCTTAAAGTCACATCTTAAGTGCACAGGAAGCCAGTGCAGGTGAGCCAGTACAGGCGTAATATGATCAAACTTTCTTGTTCTTGTCAAAAGTCTAGCAGCCGCATTTTGTACCAACTGTAATCTTTTAATGCTAGACA
This sequence comes from Nerophis ophidion, assembly GCF_033978795.1. Lineage (NCBI taxonomy): Eukaryota > Metazoa > Chordata > Actinopteri > Syngnathiformes > Syngnathidae > Nerophis > Nerophis ophidion. The sequence continues at coordinate 24,710,525 of NC_084621.1, read as the reverse complement.
TGGAAGACCCGAAAATAATATGTTACAGTAATCGAGGTGAGACGTAACAAACGCATGGATAATGATCTCAGCGTCACTAGTGGACAAAATGGAGCGAATTTTAGCGATATTACGGAGATGAAAGAAGGCTGTTTTAGTAACGCTTTTAATGTGTGACTCAAAGGAGAGAGTTGGGTCGAAGATAATACCCAGATTTTTTACCGAGTCGCCTTGTTTAATTGTTTGGTTGTCAAATGTTAAAGTTGTATTATCAAATAGAGGTTGGTGTCTAGCAGGACCGATAATCAGCATTTCCGTTTTTTTTTGGCGTAATATAGACACTTACATCATGTGTTGCCTTCATTATAACACTTATATAAGACTTTTAAAGTTATTTTGATAGTAGGTGAATATAACAAATATAGACACTTCATGTGTTGCCTTCATTATGACACGTATATAACACTTTTAAAGTCATTTGGATAGTAGGCTAATATAGACACATCATGTACTCTGGAATGCCCTCCCGGTAACAGTTCGAGATGCTACCTCAGTAGAAGCATTTAAGTCTCACCTTAAAACTCATTTGTATACTCTAGCCTTTAAATAGACCTCCTTTTTAGACCAGTTGATCTGCCGCTTCTTTTCTTTTACCTCCTTTGTCCCCCCCTCCCTTGTGGAGGGGGTCCGGTCCGTTGACCATGGATGAAGTACTGGCTGTCCAGAGTCGCTACCCAGGATGGACCGCTTGCCTGTGTATCGGTTTGGGACATCTCTACGATGCTGATCCGACTCCGCTTGGGATGGTTTCCTGTGGACGGGACTCTTGCTGCTGTCTTGGATCCGCTTTGAACTGAACTCTTGCGGCTGTGTTGGAGCCACTGTGGATTGAACTTTCACAGTATCATGTTAGACCCGCTCGACATCCATTGCTTTCGGTCCCCTAGAGGGGGGGAGGTTACCCACATTTGAGGTCCTCTCCAAGGTTCTCATAGTCATCATTGTCACTGGCGTCCCACTGGGTGTGAGTTCTCCTTGCCCACTGGGTGTGAGTTTTCCTTGCCCTTATGTGGGTTCTTCCGAGGATGTCGTAGTCGTAGTGGTTTTTGCAGTCCTTTGAGACATTTGTGATTTAGGGCTATATAAATAAACATTGATTGATTGATTGATTGATGTGTTGCCTCCATTATAACACTTATATAAGACTTTTAAAGTCACTATGATAGTAGGCTATCATAGCTAATATAGACACTCACATCATGTGTTTCCTTCAAAATAACACTTACATAAGACATTTAATTTTTTGCGGCTCCTGACAGATTTTTAATTTGTATTTTTGGTCCAATATGGCTCTTTCAACATTTGTGGTTGCCGAGCCCTGCACTAAACATCGGAAAAATCACCATAAAACAAAATATGTCTTCACTTTTAAATGTCTTATTTTTTAAGCTTACTTCCACGCAAACAATAATACCTCACACGTCTTTGCAAACTGTGTGCAGCACCCATCAGCCTCTGGGGGCGCCAGCAGGAGCCAGTGCGTGGATTCGCACCAGCAGCAAATAAAGCGTTCAAATGTTTGATGTTGTACTTTGGTGATCAGATTATGTATTTTTCTGCATTTTTTTTTCTTTAAAGGCTACTGTTTGCGTGCAGGAAACATTAAGAGCTGCTAAGTGATGTTATTTGGCATGAGACCTTCACGACAGCCTTCGTCATCCCCGCTGCCCCCGAGAACTTCCCAATGAGTGAAATGATTGGATTACGTTGAGGCTAATGAAGGCCGGCATGCTTAAATCCATCTCCGCCGTTTTTTCTTGCTTCTGTCCTGATTCAGTCGCCTGTCAGCAGCTTGCTGGGCGACTTCTCACTGTGACCAAGCGGCGAGGGATCTACACAACCCAAAACCAGTGAAGTTGGCACGTTGTGTAAAGGGTAAATAAAAACAGAATACAATGATTTGAAAATCTTTTTCAACTTATATTCAATTGAATAGACCGCAAAGACAAGATATTTATTGTTCTAACTGAGAAACTTGCAAATAATCCCTAACTTAGAATTTAATGGCAGCAACACATTGCAAAAGAAGTGTTACATGGTCTTTCCTTTTAACAACACTCCGTAAACGTTTGGGAACTGAGGAGACCAATTTTTGAAGCTTTTCAGGCCGAATTCTTTCCCATTCTTGCTTGATGTACAGCTTAAGTTGTTCAACAGTCCGAGGTCTCAGTTGTCGTATTTTAGGCTTCATAATGCGCCACACATTTTCAATGGGAGACATATCTGGACTGCAGGCAGGCCTGGAAAGTACCCGCACTCTTTTACTATGAAGCCACGCTGTTGTAACACGTGGCTTGGCATTGTCTTGCTGAAATAAGCAGGGGCATCCATGATAGTGTTGCTCGGATGGTAACATATGTTGCTCTAAAACGTGTATATACCTTTCAACATTAATGGTGCCTTTACAGATGTGTAAGTTACCCATGCCTTGGGCACTAATACACCCCCATACCATCACAGATGCTGGATTTTAAACTTTGCGGCTGTAACAATCCGGATGGTTCTTTTCCTCTGGTTCCATTGGGCACAACATCCACAGTTTCCAAAAACAATTTGAAATGTGGACTCGTCAGACCACAGAACACTTTTCCACTTTGCATCAGTCCATCTGAGATGAGCTCGGGCACAGTCAAGCCGGCGGCGTTTCTGGGTGTTGTTGATGAATGTCTTTCACTTTGCATAGTAGTTTTAACTTGCACTTACAGATGTAGCGACCAACTGTAGTTACTGACAGTGGTTTTCTGAAGTGTCCCTGAGCCCATGTGGTGATATCCTTTACACACTGATGTCGCTTTTTGATGCAGTATAACCTGAAAGATCGTAATATCATCGTTTACGTGCAGTGATTTCTCCAGATTCTCCGAACTTTTGATGATATTACGGACCGTAGATGGTGAAATCCCTAAATTCCTTGCAATAGCTGGTTGAGAAATGTTGTTCTTAAACTGTTTCACAATTTGCTCACACATTTGTTCACAATGTGGTGACCCTCGCCCCATTCTTGTTTGCGAACGACTGAGCATTTTATGGAAGATGCTGTCATACCCAATCATGGCACCCACCTGTTCCCAATTAGCCTGTTCACCTGTAGGATGTTCCAAATTAGTCTTTTTTACCACTTGTGCCAGCTTTTTGAAACATGTTGCAGGCATCAAATTCCAAATGAGCTAATATTTGCATAAAAAATAACTTTTTCCAGTTTGAATGCTAAATATCTTGTCTTTGCAGTCTATTTAATTGAATATAAGTTGAAAAGGATTATCAAATCATTGTATTCTGTTTTATTTACCATTTACACAACGTGCCAACTTCACTGGCTTTAGGTTTTGTAACATAAGTTAACCAATAATCAAAAGAAAATGGCATGGAAGAAGTCCTAAAGGTGTGGATGTGGTCCAGATTGTGGACTATCACTCGGGAGTCTAAAAAGCGCACACTTTGAACAACGGCACCAACGTCAACAATCAGCTGACGTCTCGGAGCCCTTGATTGACAGGCGTTGACCTCCGCTTCCAGCCCGCCGTCACCCACAAAGACGCTCGCTCCAGGCAGCTGCCCCTCGCCGCACGCGCCGCGCAGGGAAAAGCAACAAAAAAAAAGACGCAAAATCGAGTTAGCTTCTTGTTCTAATATTAGCCGCGCCATTGTTTGTGACTGCAGCTGCCGGTGGAGCTTTGTCGTTAGATTAAATTTGCCAGCAGCGTTCGTACGTGAGTCTCTCTCTCTCTCTCTCTCAGGATGCCTCGCGTCCAATCAGAGGACATCGCTTGTCTCGTTACTGTCCTCCCGGGCTCCTTAGGGGATCGCTTTTGGGAAGACTAAACAACAAAATGTACACTAACGAATAGAATGCATTTTTCTTATTTAAATAACTGGCGGTAATTGTCTGCCTTCGCATATACAGTGGGGCAAAAAATTATTTAGTCAGCCACCGATTGTGCAAGTTCTCCCACTTAAAATGATGACAGAGGTCTGTAATTTTCATCATAGGTACACTTCAACTGTGAGAGACAGGATGTGAAAAAAAAAAATATCCAGGAATTCACATTTTTAGTCATTTTAAAGAATTTATTTGTAAATTGTGGTGGAAAATATGTATTTTGTCAACCATTCAAAGCTCTCACTGATGGAAGGAGGTTTTGGCTCAAAATCTCACGATGCATGGCCCCATTCATTCTTTCCTTAACACTTATCAATCGTCCTGTCCCCTTAGCAGAAAAAAAGCCCCAAAGCATGATGTTTCCACCACCATGCTGAACAGTAGGTGTGGTGTTCTTGGGATGCAACTCAGTATTCTTCTTCCTCCAAACACGACGAGTTGAGTTTATACCACAATGGATACATGGATGATACAGCAGAGGATTGGGAGAATGTCATGTGGTCAGATGAAACCAAAATAGAACTTTTGGTATTACTCAACTTGTCGTGTATCGGGAGATTTTGAGCCAAAACCTCCTTCCATCAGTGAGCGCTTTGAATGGTTGACCAAATACCTATTTTCCACCACAATTTACAAATAAATTCTTTAAAAATCCTACAATGTGAATTCCTAGATTTTTTTTCACATTCTGTCTCTCACAGTTGAAGTGTACCTATGATGAAAATTACAGACCTCTGTCATCATTTTAAGTGGGAGAACTTGTACAATCGGTGGCTGACTAAATACTTTTTTGCCCCACTGTATACTAGTACAGTGTAGGGTTGTACGGTATAACGGTATTGGTATAGTACCGCGATACTAATTAATCACATTCGGTACTATACCGCCTCTAAAAAGTACCGGTCCCCCACCCATCCGTCGTCGCCACATTGTGTCATTGCTGGTTTACGGGCGGAGGAGCATGTTCGGCAGCGCACAGTCACCGAGTACTTACAAGCAGACACAGTGTGGAGACAGAAAAGGGAGAACGGACGCATTTTGGCTTGAAAACTAACAATAAAGGCGTAGCCATAACACTGACACGCCCTCAGGAAGAGATCCTTCAACACATGGCTACCTAGCTAAAGCCTTTTGATTGATTGATTGATTGAAACTTTTATTAGTAGATTTCACAGTACAGGACATATTCCGTACAATTGACCACTAAATGGTAACACCCGAATAAGTTTTTCAACTTGTTTAAGTCGGGGTCCACGTTAATCAATTCATGGTAAAACGTCCAGTCGCATTGTATTAGCGACTTCTAAATCACTAATCCTTGTTTCCATGGCGACAAATAAACTATATTTCTTACTAGTATCATCCCTGCAGGACCAGGAGTAGTGAAACATGCTTCACTACACACCGTAGCTCACCGGCATCACAATGTAAACAAACGCCATTGGTGGATCTACACCTAACATCCACTGTAATGATACCAAGTACAGGAGCGTATCTAGTCGATACTACTATGATTACATCAATGTTTTTTGGCAACTTTTGTTTTGTTTTTATATATATATATATATATATATATATATATATATATATATATATATATATATATTATGTTTATAAACTCAGAAAATATGTCCCTGGACACATGAGGACTTTGAATGTGACCAATGTATGATCCTGTAACGACACATTTGTGGTATCATCCAAAACTAATGTAAAGTATCAAACAACAGAAGAATAAGTGATTATTACATTTTAACAGAAGTGTAGATAGAACATTTTAAAAGAGAATGTAAGCAGATATTAACAGTAAATGAATAAGTAGATTACTAATACATTTTCTACCGCTTGTCCTTAATAATGTGGACAGAATCATAGAATGATAAATGACACAATAGGTTACTGCATATGTCAGCAGACTTAATTAGGAGCCTTTGTTTGTTTACTTACTACGAAAAGACAAGTTGTCTTGTAAGTTCACTATCTTTACATTTAGAAGCTGCAATACATACAGAATAGTGCTGCTAGGATCCTGATGAGAGTGCGGAAATACGACCATATCACACCAACTCTCAAATCCCTTCACTGGCTTCCTGTTCCACTCAGGATTGAATACAAAGTCTCCCTACTAACGCACCAGTGCCTCCATGGAAATGCCCCCCTCTACCTCAAAGAACTACTCACCCCTAAATCCTCCACACGATACCTCCGCTCCAAACAGGCTTACCTTCTCCAACCTCCAAGGACAAAGCTACGAACTATGGGAGACCGGGATTTTTGCTCCGCCACTACCAGTCTGTGGAACGCTCTGCCTGACCACCTGAGGGCACCACAGACTGTGGATGCTTTCAAAAAGGCTTAAAAATCCTTCTTAAAAAAAAAAAAAAGCCTTTTTATTGATATATGCATACTAGTTCTAGCTATTAGGCTGTTCCAGTTTTTATTTGTATTATCTTTTTATTATTATTATTGTTATTATGTTTTGAGGTTGTTTGCTCAATGTGAAGTGCTTTTTTACAGATAAAATATATTATTATTATTATTATTATTATTATTTTATTTTAGGACAAACTTGGAATAAGAAACATGTGTTTAATGTACCCTAAGATTTTTTGCTAAAATAAAGCCAATTATGCCATTTTTTGTGGTCCCCCTTATCCAAAAAAATATTGAAAAGATACCAAAGTATTGGTATCGGGACAGCACGAGTACAAAATAATCGGTATGATATCAAAAATTGTTGCTCCCTTTCTCCTCAGTGCGGGAAAGAAGGTAGGAAAGGAGGGGAGCGGAGAGGAAAGCAGGAAAGGAGTCAAGGAGGTTGTGGGGGTCGGCGTAATCACATTAGCCGGCAAAAAGTTTTACTTATGGCAAATGGAATTCACTTACAATTGAGCGGGCGGACTGCAAGCAGATTTGCATTGATCCAGATACGTATAGAGCCAAAGTCAGTCCATCTATTCAGCCGGGGAATGAAAGGCCGCTCGGCATATAGAGCCAGACTGTATAATCCCATGTTACGCGATCAATACTGGCTGCAACACGCTGGGGATTGAACCGCCGTCCGCCCGTATACTCCAAACTTCATGCATTATGTGGAATGTGTGAGAAAGGTGTTTGGCAACCAGTGGCATCTAACCTGGCAACCTCCACCATTCACCTGATCTTGTCGTATGAAGGAGGATATATGAATATAACGGCATATGTCATAGTACAAACCTTGTTTCCATATGAGTTGGAAAATTGTGTTAGATGTAAATATAAACGGAATACAATGATTTGCAAATCCTTTTCAACCCATATTCAGTTGAATGCACTACAAAGACAAGATATTTGATGTTGAAACTCATAAACTTTATTTATTTTTTGCAAATAATAATTAACTTACAATTTCATGGCTGCAACAGGTGCCAAAGTAGTTGTTACATCACCTTTTCTTTGAACAACACTCAATAAACGTTTGGGAACTCCATCCATCCATCCATCTTCTTCCGCTTATCCGAGGTCGGGTCGCGGGGGCAGCAGCCTAAGCAGGGAAGCCCAGACTTCCCTCTGCCCAGCCACTTCGTCTAGCTCTTCCCGGGGGATCCCGAGGCGTTCCCAGGCCAGCTGGGGGACATAGTCTTCCCAACGTGTCCTGGGTCTTCCCCGTGGCCTCCTACCGGTTGGACGTGCCCTAAACACCTCCCTCGGGAGGCGTTCGGGTGGCATCCTGACCAGATGCCCGAACCACCTCATCTGGCTCCTCTCTGAAGGAAAATTGTAATTTTCCTTCAGGAAAATTACAATTTTCAGCACAATCCCATTCAAGATCAGACAAACATTACAGGGAGACAGAACAGGATCGCTGACGGGTCTGCCGGCTTCCAGCGCCCCTTACAAAAAAGATGACATACAGGTAAACAGGGGGGGGGGGGGGAGAATAGAAGATTAAAATAAAATGTAAAAAAAATCGGTCTTAGCCTGGGCCCTGGAGTGGGGGTGCAGACTGAGGCCAAGGGAAAAAAAAAAAAAAAAAACAACAACTCATAGCCATAGTACACATCCCTCTTACATGTGTGTAAGAGGGAAACATCAAACATCAAAGAACACATAGGACATTAAAGACATTAAAGCAGCAGATACAACCAGACACTTCTACATACAGCTATGAATAAAAAGTAAAATAAACATATCCACTGTGGTGGCCTCTGCGGTGTTCCACGCAATTGTCCGCTGGGGAGGAGGGAGCATGGCCAGAGACAGAAGCAGACCCAACAAAGCAACCAAGACAGCCGACTCCACTCTCGGCCAATGTCCAGTCCGCATGGATGAGCGAGGATACGTCCAAGGTGACTGAGGTGTCCGACACCTGCTCACCCAGTCGAGACACCGCAAAGCCTGTCCGTCCCAGCGCTCAGTGCTAGCTCCGCAGCCCTGTTCCCTCATCCGCATCTCCTCCAGTCCCTCCAAACAGACTCCGGTGTAGCAGAGACCCAGCAGCTGGTCTCCATGGCCAAAAGGCTCCCGGGAGGCAGATCCAAAAGTCCACAAAAAAAGCACCACAGAGGTCACGAAAGTGCCACCCCTTGTCACACAGTCCCAAAGGGTCCTGGACCAAAAGGCAAAAAAATATAATAACATGAAAACAAGAGGGAAACACAAAAGGATGACACAAGAGCACAGAGCTCCTGCCTACAGCAGCGCCATCTTGGAAAAAAAAAATGTATATGTATATATAAATATATATATATATATATATGTGTGTGTGTGTATATATATGTATATATATATATATAGTATTTATTCGTTTAATTCCTCCGCACCGAACCGAAACCCCCGTACCGAAACAGTTCAATAAATATACACGTACCGTTACACCCCTAATACACATATATATATACATATATATATATATATATATATATATAGTATTTATTTGTTTAATTTGTGAATTGATTCGGGTATTGGGGGTGCAAAAGAATCACGATTCGGACATGAATACATTTTTAGTGCATTCTTACTGTATATGGCATGACATGACATCTCTCACATGATTTGTTCTCGCACATAAAATGAATTTAAAAATAAAAGAGTATATTGTATTAAGTTGAAATACGGAAAATGGTGGAGGGATCCAAAACAAAACATAAAACACGTGACAATATACACACGTCACCCATGCTGAGTCATCATGTTTACATTTCTACCATGCCGTCACAAATAAGCAGATTAGCATAAGCACGTTAATGGGTTGAAGTGGTCGACCAGTGGTTCTCAACCTTTTTTCAGTGATGTACCCCCTGTGAACATTTTCTTAATTCAAGTACCCCCTAATCAGAGCAAAGCATTTTAGGTTAAAAAAAAGAGATAAAGAAGTAAAATACAGCACTATGTCATCAGTTTCTGATTTATTAAATTGTATAACAGTGCAAAATATTGCTCATTTGTAGTGGTCTTTCTTGAACTATTTGGAAAAAAAGATATAAAAATAACTAAAAACTTGTTGAAAAATAAACAAGTGATTCAATTATAAATAAAGATTTCTACACATAGAAGTAATCATCAACTTAAAGTGCCCTCTTTGGGGATTGTAATAGAGATCCATCTGGATTCATCAACTTAATTCTAAACATTTCTTTACAAAAAAATATATCTTTAACATCAATATTTATGGAACATGTCCACAAAAAAAATCTGTCAACACTGAATATTGCATTGTTGTATTTCTTTTCACAGTTTATGAACTTGCATTCATGTTTTGTTGAAGTATTATTCAATAAATATATTTCTAAAGGATTTTTGAATTGTTACTATTTATAAATTATTTTTAAAAAAATGTCACGTAACCCTTGGCATACTTTCAAGTATCCCCAGGGGTACGCGTACCCCCATTTGAAAACCACTGTGGTAGACATTGACGTTATTGATTAGCATACAAACAGTCCATAAATCATCCATAATTCACGCCCACTATCAAAAAAAGTCCACAGACCCTCCATCAAGGCGCTAAATGACCTCACACGCCGACACTTGCTACCGCTGAGACGCACAAACAGCCGCCGGTCACGAGGTCGCCACAACCTCGGCGTTGGGAGCGAGCAAGCGCGGCCGGCTGTGACATTGCCGAATCTGATGACTAAGAAATCCAAATATGAGATTAGTCCTGGTGACTATCTCGCTCTAAGTGCCTGCCCCCACAAAATGGGGCCCTAAGAAGATAATAGCAGCACAATTGCTTTTATTGGGGGCGGGGGGGCCGTCATTCGATTACAAGCAACGTTGCTTTAACCGAACCGCAGATGGGACGGGGGACATGTTTGTGTTGGCGGGGGCCAGGATATCAAGAGGACGGCTTGATCAGTTCACCTGTCTATGATCGCTAATATGATCAATAACCAGTGTTGGGAAAAACGTCGTTATTTTTCGCGGGAACTAGTAGTCTAACGCGTTATTTTTTATATTCAGTAACTCAGTTATCGTTACTACAAACCCCGTTTCCATATGAGTTGGGAAATTGTGTTAGATGTAAATATAAACGGAATACATCCATCCATCCATCCATTTTCTATCGCTTATTCCCATGATTTGCAAATCCTTTTCAACCCATATTCAGTTGAATATGCTACAAAGACAACATATTTGATGTTTAAACTGATAAAAAAAATTTTTGGGGGGCAAATAATCATTAACTTTAGGACTTGATGCCAGCAACACGTGACAAAGAAGTTGGGAAAGGTGGAACATCCCACAGGTGTGCAGGCTAATTGGGAACAGGTTGGTGCCATGATTGGGTATAAAAACAGCTTCCCAAATAATACTCGGTCTTTCACAAGAAAGGATGGGGCGAGGTACACCCCTTTGTCCACAACTGCGTGAGCAAATAGTCAAACAGTTTAAGAACAACATTTCTCAAAGTGCAATTGCAAGAAATGTAGGGATTTCAACATCTACGGTCCATAATATCATCAAAAGGTTCAGAGAATCTGGAGAAATCACTTGACATGGCCGGGAAACCACCACTAAATGACCGTGACCTTTGATCCCTCAGACGGCACAGTATCAACAACCGACATCAATTTCTAAAAGGATATCACCACATGGGATCAGGAACACTTCAGAAAACCACTGTCACTAAACACAGTTCGTCGCTACATCTATAAGTGCAAGTTAAAGTTCTACAATGGAAAGCGAAAGCCATTTATCAACAACATCCAGAAATGCCGCCGGCTTCTCTGGGCCCGAGATCATCTAAGATGGACTGATGCAAAGTGGAAATGTGTTCTGTGGTCTGACGAGTCCACATTTCAAATTGTTTTTGGAAATATTCGACATCGTGTCATCAAGGAACAAAGGGGAAGCGAACCATCCAGACTGTTATTGACGCAAAGTTCAAAAGCCACTATCTGTGATGGTATGGGGGTGCATCAGTGCCCAAGGCATGGCTAACTTACACATCTGTGAAGGCACCATTAATGCTGAAAGGTACATACAGGTTTTGGAACAACATATGCTGCCATCTAAGCGTCATCGTTTTCATGGACGCCCCTGCTTATTTCAGCAAAGATAATGCCAAGCCACATTCAGCACATGTTACAACAGTGTTGCTTTGGAAAAAAAGAGTGCGGGTACTTTTCTGGCCCACCTGCAGCCCAGACCTGTCAACTATCGAAAATGTGTGGCGCATTAAGAAGCGTAAAATACGACAGTGGAGACTCCAGACTGTTGAACGACTGAAGCTCTACATAAAACAAGAATGGGAAAGAATTCCACTTTCAAACCTTCAACAATTAGTTTACTCAGTTCCCAAAGATTTATTGAGTGTTTTTAAAAGAAAAGGTGATGTAACACAGTGGTGAACATGTCCTTTCCCAACTACTTTGGCACGTGTTGCAGCCATAAAATTATAAGTTAATTATTATTTGCAAAAAAAAAAAAGTTAATGAGTTTCCACATCAAATATCTTGTCTTTGTAGTACATTTAACTGAATATGGGTTGAAAAGGATTTACAAATCATTGTATTCCATTTATATTTACATCTAACACAATTTCCCAACTCATATGGAAACGAGGTTTGTAAGTTGTGTCTTGGATCAAAGATCCTAGCTACTGCCCAAAACAGAAATTGAAATCTGCTGAAACAGCTACCAAAGCATCATGCTTCGACGAATTTAGTAAAGAGAGACACACTTCACCTCCATCTCCACCTCCAACAACAGCTGGATTTGAACAGAGGGACTGCTAGCCAGGGCAACATTGCAGCGTATGTGCTACGGGCCGTGGATCAATTGATAATGGGCCGCAGAATAATTTTTTATACATTTTTATTTTATTTTTATTATTTATTTTATTTTATTTTTAAAAGTGTCTCGCCCAAGGACTAAGATGGACAAAGCGGGAATCGAACCTGAGACACTCAGATTGCTGACACGGGCAATCTACAAGCCCAGCGATGCCGTAAACACGGCGGCTTTCACACTGCACTGTCAATAAATGCGTTATTATTTTCCGCAAGTTCTTTCTAGCATGTGCAGCTGGACAGATAGTTTACAGCATGAAGAAACAGAAGCTCCAGAAGTTTTGTTGAGGACTGATGTTCCTTCGTTTGAATTATTTTCCTTCCTGGGTGTTATTTCCCCACAGTTCTTCCTTCAATTAGGTTTGTAAGACTGAAAATATAACAATGAAATAAACACGACATAAGTATCACGTCCATTGTATATTTTACAAAAAGGTTTATTGATAATAGATTCACGCAATAAAGTACAGATTTGTTTGAATATACAAACTCGAAAACCTGTGAAGTTGGCACGCTGTGTAAATGGTAAATAAAAACAGAACACAATGATTTGCAAAACCTTTTCAAGCTATATTTAATTGAATGGACTGCAAAGACAAGATACTTAACGTTATACTTGGTTTTTTTGAAAAATGTTAGCTTCTTATTTGATGCCTGCAACATGTTTCAAAAAAGCTGGCACAAGTGGCAAAAAAGACTGAGAAAGTAGAGGATGCTCATCAAACACTTATTTTGGAACATCCCACAGGTGACCAGGCTACTTGGGAACAGGTGGGTGCCATGATTGGGTATAAAAGCAGCTACCATGAAATGCTCAGTCATTCACAAACAAGGATGTGGCGAGGGTCACCATTTTGGGAACAAATATGTGAGCAAATTGTCCAACAGTTTAAGAACAACTTTTCTCAAAGAGCTACTGCAAGGAATTTAGGGATTTCACCGTCTATGGTCCGTGATATCATCAAAACGTTAAGAGAATCTGGAGAAAACACTGCATGTAAGCGATGATATTATGGACTTTCGAACTCTTAAGCGGTACCGTATGAAAAGGCGACATCAGTGTGTAAAGGATATCACCACATGCGCCCAGGAAGCCTTTAGAAAACCACTGTCAGTAACTACAGTTTGTCGCTACATCTGTAAGTGCAAGTTGAAACTCTACTATGCAAAGCCAAAGCCATTTATCAACAACACCCAGAAACAACGCCGGCGTTGCTGGGCCCGAACTCATCTACGATGGACTGATGCAAAGTGGAAAAGTGTTCTGCGGTCTGACGAGTCCACATTTTAAATTGTTTTTGGAAACTGTGGACGTGGTGTCCTGTTGAACAAAGAAGAAAAGAACCATCCGGACTGTTCTAGGCGCAAAGCTCAAAAGCCCGCATCTGTGATGGTATGGAGGTGTATTGGTGCCCAAGGCATGGGTAACTTAGACATCTGTGAAGGTACCATTAATGCTGAAAGGTACATACAGGTTTTGGAGCAAAATATTTTGTCATCCAAGCAACGTTATCTTGGACGCCCCTGCTTATTTCAGCAAGTCAATGCCAAGCCACGTGTTACAACAGCATGGCTTCATAGTAAAAGAGTGCGGGTACTAGACTGGCCTGTCTGTAGTCCAGACCTGTCTGCCATTGATAATGTTTGCTGCAATATGAAGCCTAAAATACCACAATGGTGACTTTTGAACACCTTAAGCTGTATATTAAGCAAGGATGGGAAAGAATTCCACCAGAAAAGCCACAAATATTGGTCTCCCCAGTTCCCAAATGTTTACTGAATGTTGTTTAAAAGGAAAAGCCATGTAACACAGTGGTAAAAATGCCCCTGTGACAACTTTTTTGCAATGTGCTGCTCCCATTAAATTCTAAGTTAATGAATATTTGCAAGTTTCTCAGTTAGAACAATAAATATGTTATATTTTGAGTCTATTCAATTGGATATAAGTTGAAAAGGATTCGCAAATCATGGTATTCTGTTTTTATTTATGAATTACACAATGTACCGACTTCACTGGTTTTGGGTTTTGTAGAACAGGCCCAACATTAGCGGCCTCTGACCTCCACAAATGGACGAAATTCCAACAAACCCATACTGCTTGTTTTCCCAGCTCCTTGCAGCTGTCCCAATACTTAAGTCTGCATGCTATATAAAAACACATTTTAAAAAAATCAATCCAACGAGTCCAATGTGATTGGATTATTGCTGGTCTTACAACATCATTGATCACCCCCGGTCCCCCCCGAGAGGCGCTCGGCAGAGATTAACAGCGGAGATTGAAATTATTGATTATCGTGGAGGACCGTGAAGGCATTATGTGTCAACGCGTCCTAAAGAACTGTTTAAGAAGGCACAATATGCATTGTGTCATATTTACTTTGCAACATTAAAGTGGTCTGACCTGGTCTAACCTCAGTAGACTATAGGACCACACACACACACACACACACACACACACACACACACACACACACACACACACACACACACACACACACACACACACAACACACACACACCTAACACTATCGCCATTTATCCACTTGTCCGGACATGGAGGCACAATACGTGGATGCTGCAGTGTTTTCTGGGTAAACAACCCTGTCAGTCATCATGGAGGGGAAAATAAAAAAGGGAAGACTTCAAATTCTTTAAGTTGGGAGAGAGCCGTTTTTCTAATATTTTGACCTTTGCATGTTCTGCAGTCGGGTTGCACAGACACACACACACACACACACACACACACAGACACGCACACACACACGCACACGCACACGCACTCGCACACGCACACGCACACACATTCTTGTATTTTTTTACCTTCTTGAGACCTCCGAAAAATGCCTCCTTCTTTATGACCAGCCTTTCTAGATATATAAAGATGTTTATTTACAACATTAATAATATATACAAACTATGCAAATATAAAAAAGCTTTTTTGTGAAAAATGAGTTGGAATTTCATAATAAAAAGGTCATAGTTTCACAAAAAAAAAAAAAAATTTTAATCAACGCAAGTCGAAATTTTACAAAAAATACTGAACATTTGTGCATTATGATAAAAGTTGGAATTTTACTCAAAAGCAGTCGCAATTTTCAAAGAAAAGCTAAAACTTTTGGCATTTTTATGAAAAGAGTCGTAATTTTACTCGACAAAAGTCACAATTTTATAAGAAAACGTAAAAATTTCGACATTGTTATAATCCATCCTTCCATCCGTTTCCAACCGCTTGTCCCTTTTGGGGTCGCGGGGGATGCTGGAGTCTATCTCAGCTGCATTCGGGCGGAAGGCGGTGTACACCCTGGACAAGTCGACATCTCATCGCAGGGCATTTTTATAATAATGATCGGAATTTTTACTTCGCAAAATTACGACAAAAGTCATTCTATGAAAAAAGTCGTAATTTTACTCGACAAATGTCACAATTTTATAAGAAAACTTAAAAATTTCGGCAATGTTATAATAATAATCGGAATTTTTCCGTAGCAAAGTTATGACAAAAGTCATCATTTTATTCAAAAGATGTCACAATTTTACAAGAACAAAAAAAAAATTCATAATATTGTGATAAAAGGCCGCATTTTATACGACAAATGTCACCATTTTGCATTAAAAAGTAATAATTTTACATAAATAAGTAGGAACTTTACACTTTTGCAATATTACAGAAACAGAAAGAATATGAGAAATTGTTCCCCATTTTGTAAGAAAAAAGTTAACATACTGTGGAAAAAAAGACTGCCTTTAGTTAATTGTTTTTTAATCTTCATTATTTACTTAAAGTTATTACAGTATGTCTCTATATACATCTTTATTTTTTGTAATACATTTTGGCCAAAGGGGGTGCATTTTAATTTCTTACACACACTTGTTATTACATATGTTGTCCACCTGGGGAGCACTTCAAATTTTTTACACACACTTGGTATTTCCTATGTCGACTAGAGGGGGAGCACTTTTAAAACTGACATACAGTCAATTTGAAAAATTCCTCTGTGTGGGGGCGTGGCCTGCGGGCCTGCAGCAAAGTGGGGTGTGCCGGATCTTCTTTGAGATCAGCGACAGGTGCGTGGATGACACAGGTGAGCGTGTTTATCTGATCACCTGTCGCTCTGTTAAAGGCAGCCGTTGGGAAGGAGACAGACAGTTGTTAGTGGTGGAGAATTGGCAATCTGAGCACAGGCGAGAGTGAGAACGGAGACAGTGGAAAAACCATTCGTGTGCTCACGGGCGATTTTGACAGACATTTGCTGAAAAGCATAAAAGAACATTTATTGTAAAATAAATCATTGTGTGGAAAGACGACCGAAGCTGTCATGTCTGTCATTGGTGGTCCAAGGAACGCAGAGGGAGGAATACCCCCAAACCCTCCTTTTTGGGACCACTTTCATTTTGATAGTTTTCACCAACAGGGGTGCAAATGAAATCTCTATTTGTTGTTTTTTGTAATGTGCTTAAGTCCGATGACAAAAGAGTCACGGACTACAGATGGCCCCTGTGCCACACTTTGGGCAACCCAGCTGTAGAAGCTACCTGCTAATGGCCACTATAGTCTTAGTAGTGTATTTGTTCATCCTATGGTCACATATGGGACGTGGGTTGTCTTACGTCAGCAGCGGAAGTCTTAAAATCAGCTGTTCACCTGGCGGGTTTTTTAGGGGATGAATAGGGAAGTCCTTCTTCAGCTGCCGTCTTGTTTCATCATATATTGCTGCCTTTGGACCTGTCAATGTTTACTTTTGTATGCACAAAAAAATCCTGACTTTGGAGCAATGTTCACGGACTCTAGTATTTGGCTCTCTATTAGATGCAATGCTTTTCCGTATTGGGACCATGATTTATGTCCTAACTTGTTCACACCTCCTCATATGGAAGCTAATTTTCCTTGTTGATGTCTCTAGAAGGGTAGAAATACAAACACACACACACACACACACACACACACACACACACAATAGTACATCATTTTTTCTGCCGTTATCTTTATGCTTGTGTTGGATTAGATGGCGTACCTAATGAAGTGTCTGCTGACTGGACGTGTCATCAAAGCGGGACCAGCTCCCACATGTGTGGCCGTAAACAGAATTAGCTGGACATGGTACGGAAGTCCACACCTACCCTGGGGCTCATCCACCAGCAGGCTAACTAATTAGCTAATGACCCGCTAATGGGGTGAGCAGTCGCCGGCCCTTTAAGGCGGGAAATGGCTGCTCGGCGTCAGCAACTGTCATCAAAGTCTCGAGCGGCGTTGCACCTTCGCTCGTTCGCGAGACTCTCCTGTCCTCCAGTCTCAGAGAGAAAGAAGATTTTTCAAAGGACGTCTGAGAAAGACACACACACACACACAGACACACACACACCCTTTTAAGAGATCTCCTCGCCTTCCCAATTAGGCTTTTAATTTGGATAATGGAGCATTAATGGAGAACACGGCTGCTGAACACCCGAGCTCAGCACAATGTAGTCCTCCAAATAGACACACACGCACACACACGCACACACGCACACACAAACACACACACACAAACACACACACACACACACACACACACACACACACACACACACACACACACACACACACACACACACACACGTTCTTGTATTTGTTACCTTCTTGAGACCTGAGAAAAATGCCTCCCTCTTTAGGACCACCCTGTCTAGATATATAAAGATGTGTATTTACAACATTAACAATATATACATACTATGTAAATATAAAAAATATTGTTGTGAAAAATGAGTTGGAATTTCACAAGAAAAAGGTCACAATTTCGCAAGAAAATCGTAAAATTTTAACAGTATTGTAATAAAAGTCTTCATTTTACTCCACCCAAGTCAAAATGTTACAGGAAAAACTGAACATTTGTGCAATAATATGATAAAAGTTGGAATTTTACTCAGTTAGTCGCAATATTACAAGAAAAGCTTAAAGGCCTACTGAAACCCACTACTACCCACCACGCAGTCTGATAGTTTATATATCAATGATGAAATATTAACATTGCAACACATGCCAATACGGCCTTTTTAGTTTACTGAATTGCAATTTTAAATGTCCCGGGAGTTTCTTCTTGAAAACATCGCGTAATGGTGACGTGTACGCGTGACGTCACAGGCTGTTAGGAAATATGAGCGCTGCACACACACACAGCTAAAAGTCGTCTGCTTTAACAGCATAACTACACAGTATTTTGGAGATCTGTGTTGCTGAATCTTTTGCAATTAGTTCAATTAATAATGGAGAAGTCAAAGTAAAAAGATGGAGTTTGGAAGCTTTAGCCTTTAGCCACACAAACACACGGTGATTCCTTCTTTAAAATTCCCGGAGGTGAAACTTTACTATGGATCAGAGCGGTCAAGCGAACATGGATCCCGACCGAATGTCAACCAGCAGGTTTCGGTGAGAAAATTGTGGTAAAAAGTCGCTTCTTACCGGAGATCAGCCGAGCTTGCACCGTCTATAAAGCTGCCGTCGACTTCCCTGAGACATTGGCGTCAACACACCTGTGGACACACACCTCCGACTATCAGGTACTATTAAACTCACTAAAATACTAGCAGCACAATAGAAAGATAAGGGATTTCCCAGAATTATCCTAGTAAATGTGTCCAAAAACATCTGAATCCGTCCCAATGCAATCGCGTTTTTTTTTTTTTAGTCCGTCGCTATCCATCCATCCATTTTCTACCGCTTGTTCCCTTTTGGGGTCGCGGGGGGCGCTGGCGCCTATCTCAGCTACAATCGGGCGGAAGGCGGGGTACACCCTGGACACCGGGTACTCCGGCTTCCTCCCACTTCCGTCGCTATCAATATACTCAAACACGAATCTTTCATCCTCGCTCAAATTAATGAGGAAATTGTTGTTTTCTTGGTCCAAATAGCTATTTTTGTTGGAGGCTCCCATTAAAAACAATGTGAGGATGTGAGGAGCCCCCACACGTGCGACGTCATTGTCTGCGACTTCCGGTAAAGGCAGAGCTTTTCTGTTAGCGACCAAAAGTTGCGAACTTTATCGTGGATGTTCTCTACTAACTCCTTTCAGCAAAAATATGGCAATATTGCGAAATGATCAAGTATGACACATAGAATGGACCTGCTATCCCCGTTTCAATAAGAACATCTCATTTCAGTAGGCCTTTAATTGATGAAAAGAGTCGTCGTTTTGCTCAACAAAAGTCACAATTGTGTCAATGCTTAAAACATTTCGGCAGTGTTATATTAATAATCGGAATTTCACTTGGCAAAAGGATGACAAAAGTTATCATTTTACTCCAAAAATGTCAGTATTTTAACCCCCCAAAAAATGGCAATATTGTGATAAAAGTCCAAATTTTATATGACAAATGTCACCATTCTGAATTAAAAAGTAAAATGTTTACACAAAAAAGTATTAATTTTACGAGAGAATATTGCAATATTACAGACACAGAAAGAATATGAGAAATTATCCCCAATTTTATAAGAAACAAGTCGACACATTGTGAGAAAGACTTCTTTTAGTGTATTTATTTTATTTATTTCAAGTTATTACAGTATGTCTCTTTATACATATTTAATTATTTTTTTGTTTTATTTTGGCAAAAGGGGGCGCATTTAAATTTCTTACACACACTTGTTATTTCATATGTTAACCAGAGGAGGAGCACTTTTAAAACCGACACAGTCAATTTGAAAAATCCCTCCTTTTTGGGACCACCTTCATTTTGATAGGTGGTGCAAATGAGATCTCTATTTTTTGTATTTTGTATTGGCTTAAGTCCGATGACAAAGGAGTCACGGACCACAGCTGGCCCCTGTGCCGCACTTTGAGCAACCCAGCTGTAGAAGCTAGCTGTTAATGGCCACTATAGATTTAATACCGTAGTGTATTTGTTCATCCTACGGTCACATATGGGACGTGGATTGTCTTACGAAGTCGTAAAATCAGCTGTTCACCTGGTGGGATTTTTCTGGGATAAATAGGGACGTCCTCCTTTAGCTGCCGTCTTGTTTTATCATACATTGCTGCCTTTGCACCTGTCAATGTTTACTTTTCTATGCACATTACATCAACAAAAATAATCCTGACTTTGGAGCAATGTTCACAAACTTTAGTCTTTAGCTCTCTATATGAGATGCAATGGTTTTCCGTATTGGGACCATGATTTATGTCCTAACTTGTTCACCGGTCCTCAAATGCAAGGTACTTTTCCTTGTTGATGTCTCAAGAAGGGTAAAAATACAAGAACACCCACACCCACACACACACACACGCACACACTAAAGCTCCCCGCTCCAACCCCAATACAACACACAGATTAGATTTCACTGACAATAGTATCAGAAATACACTCTTAAAACAAACACACAAACACCTGAAGTCGAAGCCTTGAAACAATCCCAAATCAGAACGGGGTATAAAATATTCCTCTAAAACTGTGCTGGGCAAATCTGGAGAAATAACTGCATGTAAACGACGATATTACAGACTTTCGATCCCTTGCATCAAAAAGCAAAATCAGTGTGTAAAGGATATCACGACATGGACTCCGGAACACTTTAGAAAACCACTGTCAGTAACTACAGTTGGTCGCTACATCTGAAAGTGCAAGTTAAAACTCAACTATGCAGAGCCAAATCAGTTTTGTACATGCGAATCGTTTCTTTACTTGCAGAAAATGTGTTTTGTTCTGGCAATTTTTTTTTTTACTTTCAGAAAATAGATTTTTAGTAGTAAATCGTTTATTTGCAGAATTTTTTTTTTTTTATTTGCGAATCATTGTTTTCCTTGCAGAAAATTATTTATTAGTTGCAAATAATTTTTATACTTGAATAAAATTAATACATTTCAAAAACTTGTTTCCACGTGCAAATCATTTGTTAGTTGCAGTAAATGGTTTGTTTGTTTTTTTACTTAGGAATCGGGTTTTTTTTTTTGCAATTCAACAAAATAGTTTTTAACTTTTTATACTAAGAAAACAGATTTTTTCATTAGCAATCAATTTTTTACTTCCGGAAAGTTGTTTTTTTTAACCTGTTAATCGTTTTTTTACTTGCAGATTATTATTTTTTTTTACCTGCATATTGTTGTTTTAAATGAAGAAAATTGTTTTTTTACTTGTGAATCATTGGGTGTGAGTGAAAACATTTTTGTTGTTTGTGGAGTTTCTATGGAGTGAGACTTGATTTCACTCCATACACAAGTCATTAGCAGAAAAACTCATTAGAAGGATGCAGACAGCCTGGGAACATTGGTTGTGTTGTTGAGAGGAGGATCAACACGGCGCCATCACACTTCTCCTTATCGCACTCACACACACACACACACACACACACACACACACACACACACACACACACACACAGTGTATATGTGGACACGTGTGATACACAAACATGTGTGAACCGTCCAGTGACGCCTTCATGTCGTCATTGTAATAAGTATGAAAATAAAAACGCTCTTCGATGGAATTTTTTTTCCCCCTCCTGGGCGCCATGAGGTCATCGCCCTGACTGAAACCTGTCCTCCTGTTGTTGTCTATAAGGCTCCTCCCATGATGCCTTGCAGTTTCCATAGCATGACGGCGCTGTGGCGACAGACGTATCTGACGCTTTGACCCGTTTAAAGTCGAGCCCTCTCACACACACTCACACACACTCACTCACACACACACACACACACACACATACACATACACACACACACGCACACTGATACTGGTTATAATTTGGAATGGGGATCAAGTTTTTAATGGACTTGTGGGGACCACCCTTTCTAAGGGTTCTCTGGATTGATGAAGTAATGTGCTGATCAGACTTACTGGGGACCCTGGGTAAAAAGAGTTAATATGGTTCATGGAAACCAAATAATTTTGCATAGGTCACACAAATTTGTACGTGACTACTGAGGACCATTTTTTTTTAAAGTTCAAATTACATACATTAAATATATTACTGGTTATCATTTGGAATGGGGACCAAGTTTTTGATCATGACTTGTGGGGACCACCCTTTCTACAGGTTGTGGAGGCATAAAAAAATGAGGTAAAATTACCACTGCCCAGTTAGCTCATACACGTCTTTAAATCTCTGGATTGATGAAGTAATGTGCTGATCATTCTTACTGGGGACCGTGGGGAAAAGCGTTGATATGGATCATGGGGACAAAAGTTAAATAATTTTGCATAATTCACACAAATTTGTACATGACTACTAAGGACCATTTAAAAAAATTGTTCAAATTAAATATATTAAATATATAAAAAATTACTTGGGCATCTTCAGAATGGATCTGACAATCATTTAAAAAGGTTTCGCTTTAAGGGACCTGTTTTTTTGTCCCAATACCGTCAGAAGTCCCCTAAAGGTGACTGTGTAAACAGAGCGATGTCCCCACTTGGTCAGAATTTCCATAACAAACACACACATACTGGTTATCGTACGGAATGGGGACAAAGTTTTCATGACTTGTGGGGACCACCATTTCTACAGGTTGTGGAGGCATAAAAAAATGAGGTAAAATTACCACTGCCCAGTTAGTTCATTCACGTCTTTAAATCTCTAGATTAATGAAGTAATGTGCTGATCGTTCTTACTGGGGACCGTGGGGAAAAGCGTTAATATGGATCATGGGGACAAAAGTTAAATAATTTTGCATAATTCACACAAATTTGTACATGACTACTAAGGACCATTTTAAAAATAGTTGAAATTAGATATATTAAATATATAAAAAATCACTTAGGCATCTTCAGAATGGATCTATCTTTTAAAAAGGTTTCCCTTTAAAGGACCTTTTTTTTTGTCTCCATACCGTCAGAAGTCCCCTAAAGGTGATTGTGTAAACAGAGCGATGTCCCCACTAGGTCAGAATTGCCAGAACAAACACACACACACTGGTTATCGTACGGAATGGGGACCAAGTTTTCATGACTTGTGGGGACCTCCCTATCTACAGGTTGTGGAGGCATAAAAAAATTAGGTAAAATGACCACTGCCCAGTTAGCTCATACACATCTTTAAATCTCTGGATTGATGAAGTAATGTGCTGATCAGTCTTACTGGGGACCCTGGGGAAAAAGAGTTAATATGGTTCATGGGGACCAAATTGAAATAATTTTGCATAATTCACACGAACGTGTACGTAACTACTGAGCACCATATAATAAAAAAAAAGTTAATTTTAAATATACTATATATATTAATCGATATTATAAATCTCACTATCATTTAAAAAGGTTTCCCTTTAAGGGACCTGTTTTTTTGTCCCCATATTGTCAGAAGTCCCCTAAAGGTGACTGTGTAAACAAAGCGATGTCCCCACTAGGTATAAATTGCCAGAACACACACACACACACCCACACACACACACACACACACACACACACACACACACACACACACACACACACACACACACACAGGCAGGCAGGCAGGCAGATAGTGTCAGTGGGCCAGTCTCCAGGCCCTGGATAAGGGGACCCCCTTAAAAAGAAGCCAGAGAGGATGCTCCAGTCCTCCTAATCTCCAGCCAGGCTCCATAAACACAACCGAGGCCTCGCGGAGCCTGCCGACCGCTCATGATGTCATCTCATATTCGGGAGGCGGAGTCTCCTGCCAGAGCAATGTTTGGCATGCCGTGTGTTTGTGTCGCTTTATCACGGATGACATTTTTAAAAGACAACGTTGTTATTATTGTCACGGGGGGCCGGGGGGGCCTGTGGTCAGTCGGCGGCGAGCGCCAATTGATTGTGAGTCGGCACGAGCTGATAAGAGTCGGAGCCGGCCCAAAGCAGGCCGGCGGTCTGTTAGCATTCCTGACGGTTCTGCATATCCTGCTTCCTCACGCACACGTTCAAATCTGAGAACAGTTCAAGTCAAATTTGAACTTCCTAAATTAGAATACATTTCCACTGCATCAAAGGCTCTCTGGAGCTTTTTCAAAAATGGATTAAAAACGGAAAAAGATGGCAGGAAAAACATATTTATTGTGCTAATATATTTTCTGTAGGAGGACACATGACACAAACCTCCTTAATTGTTAAAAAGGCCACTGGTAGTATAAAACATGCCTCACTGACGAGTTATTTGTTGAGCGCACTTTTGTCCTGCTAATTTCGGCGGTCCTTGAACTCACCGTAGTTTGTTTACATGTACAACTTTCGCCGACGCTGCCACAGAAAAACTTGTTTTATGCCACTCCTACTTTGTCTCGTTTTGTCCACCAAATGTTTTATGCTGTGCGTGAATGCACAAAAGGTGAACTTTGTTGATGTTATTTTTGGTCAGTGCACGACTGCGAGCTAATCCATGCTAATGTGCTATTTAGGCTATCTGTATGTACATATTGAATCATTATGCCTCGTTTGTAGGTATTTTTGAGCTCATTTAATTTCCTTTACTCATGTCCTCTCTGTATTTAGTTTATATGTGCATGTCTCATGGCACACTATGTAATATTGACTGCTTTTCTGATAGTTGTTTGTGCGCCATGTTGTTCCAGACCACAGCAAACATTACCCAGTTTACAAAAATTGTAATAAATCCACGAGAATACAGCCTGCCTTTTCCTTTAACTTGGACACATACATCTATACCTTTTGACCACTCTCAGCCAGTAATTTCCAGGAGTTATCTCACCCTCTGAGAGGTTTTACTAATGTTTGCCAATGTTGTAAAAATGTGTAGAATAAATATTGCATTTCCACATTTCTGTCAAAGAAGATTTGTGTCAGCCTGTGACACACACTCATTTTGATAGTTGGTTATTATAGCTAATATAGACCCTTATATAATGTGTTGCCTTCATTATAACACTTATCTAAGACTTTTAAAGTAATTTTGATAATAGGCTATCATAGCTAATATAAACACTTACATCACGTGTGGCCTTCATTATAACACTTATATAAGACTTTTAAAGTAATTTTGATAGTAGGCTACTTTAGCTAATATAGACACATCACGTGTTGCCTTCATAATAACACTTATGTAAGACTTTAAAAGTAATTTCGATAGTAGGCTACTTTAGCTAATTTAGACACTTACATCATGTGTTGCCGTCATTATAACACTTATGTAAGTCTTTAAAAGTAATTTCGATAGTAGGCTAATATAGCTAATTTAGACACTTGAATTGAATTGAATTGAAATATTTATTTCAAACCTGCACAGTACAACTAAACACAGTTTTTGTTTTTTTTACATGTTGGCAAAGATATTTATGCAGGGCTTGAAAAGGGGTTGGATGAAGCAGCTGCTTATAATAGCCCAACCCCTCTCACTCATTCCACATTTGACATAAACAATATAATACAAAAACAATACTCTACAAACAAAAAAAGAAAAACTCCTGTACATTAACAATACCATGAGACAAGACAAGACGAGACAAAACACACACATGCACACACAAACACACACACACACACACACACACACACACACACGGGCCCAAACACTCTCCGACCATACACCTCTCTTCCATCGCTCTGTGCTGAGGGCATCACTCTCTTTCCTCATCGTACTTCTTCAGTACTTCTTTTTTAAACAGTGTTTTAAATTGAATCATGCTAGAACACGTTTTTAACTCGTCCCCTAAGTTGTTCCACAGACTGACTCCACGCACTGAAATGCACATTGATTTTAAAATGGTTCTAAATTTAGGCAAATATAATTTTTTGTTTCCTCTTAAACTGTAACTATGGTGATCATCTCTGTCATGGAATAGGTTCTGTATATTGGATGGTAGAGAGTTTTGGGATGCCCTAAACATAATTTCAGCAGTTTTAAAATTGATCGCATCGTTCAGTTTAAGTTGCTTTAAGTTCATAAATAGTGGATTTGAATGATGTCTGTAGTGAACATTGGAAACAATCCTGATGGCCTTTTTCTGCAGAGTGACTAAAGGTTGTAGATGTGATTTATAACAATTTCCCCAGACTTCAACACAATAGGTTAAATATGACATGATAAATGAATGATATAATAACAGCAGAGCATTGGTGTTCAATAAATGACATGATCTCCTCATCATTCCAACACATTTGGCAACTTTTTTCCTCAGGTAACTTATATGAGGCTTCCATTAGATATTTTCATCTATTACTACTCCTAAGAAAGAATTTTCATGAACATATTCTATTGGTGTATCATCAATAACAATCCTGATCGGTATATTACTTTTGCGATTGCTAAAGAGCATTATTTTGGTCTTCTTTAAATTCAAAGACAATTTGTTCGCATTAAACCAAGTTTTTTACTTGATCATCTCCTCAGTTACAGAAGTCAGAAGTTGCTTCACGTCGTCACCTGCACATGTAATTGTTGTATCATCAGCAAAGAGGATGAATTTCAGCAGCGTTGATACTTTACATATTTCATTAATATATATTATAAATAGTGTGGGTCCCAGTATTGAGCCCTGAGGAACTCCACAGGTTATGTTCATCAGTGTAGATTGATGTTGGTCCATCTGAACAATCTGCTGTCTCTCATTTAAGTAGCTCTCCAGCCATTTCCCTGCCAATCCCCTTATGCCATAGTTTTCCAGTTTATTTACCAAAATCTGGTGGTCAATGGTATTAAAAGCCTTTTGCAGGTCAATAAAAATTCCTATAACAAATTTATTCTTCTCGATACCATTAGTAATGTTCTCTAATAAATTAATTAAAGCTAATGAAGTTGATCTATTTTGTTGGAACTCATATTGACAATCAGATGATAATTTGTGCTTTTCAATGAAGCCACAAAGTCTATTATCGAATAATTTTTCCAATATTTTTGATAACTGTGGCAGAAGGGAGATGGGCCGGTAATTAGTGAAGTGATGTTTGTCTCCAGATTTGAAGATGGGGATGACTTTCGATAGTTTCATTTGTGAAATAAATTGTCCAAGTCGAAAAGATAAATTGCAGATGTGTGTGAATGGTTTGAGGATTTCTTCCGCTACGTTCCGGACTGTCCTCATGTCGAGGTCATAGATGTCACGTGATGTTTTGTTCTTGCTTTTCTGAATGACCTCCAAGACTTCCTTTTCGACAGTCGGAGTAAGGAACATCGAATAAGGATTTTTTTCAATAAATTCCATGGGCTGTTCATCATCAATTGGTATTTTTTTTGCCAGCTTAGGCCCAATATTAACAAAAAAGATATTGAAGCCGTCAGCAATCATTTTCTTGTCAGTTATGATTAGGTCGTTCTCAAAAAAAAAACTCCGGATAACAAGGACTATTTGAACCATGCCCAATAATTGTATTTAATACCTTCCAAATTCCCTTTATATCATTTTTCTTTTGGATTAATAGCTTGGTGGTGTATTCTTTCCTGATTGCTCTTAATATGCTGTTTAATTTATTTTTATATGTTTTGTACTTTTGTTCTGTTTCTATGGTTTGTTGCCTAAAAAAAGTCCTATATAAATAATTTTTCTTTTTGCAAGCGTTCGCAAGCCCTTTGGTTAACCATGGAGTTTTTTTGGAGTTACTTATAGTGCATTTTTTGATGGGGCAGTGTGTATCGTAAAGTGAGAAAAAAATGTCATGAAATAAATTATAAGCTGCATTTATATCTGACAGAATCCCAGTTTTGTTTCGCTAAATCATTTTTAAGTGCTGTTAATGATTGTTCTGTTGTGGCTCTTTGATAATATTCACTATTTACAGGTTTGGATGTTTTGCAGTTATTCTTGTACACCATCACTGACGTCACTCACTAACAAGCCTCCAGTTACAGTCTGATCCACAATGTTACAGAATATGTTGTCAATAAGTGTGGTGCTGTGTGTTGTGATTCTTGTGGGTCGTGTAATCAGTGGGAATAAGCCCATGGAGAACATGGTGTCAACAAATTCTGCTGTGCGTTTGTGTTTATTAGGATTCAAAAGGTTGATATTAAAGTCACCGCATACTATATATGTTTTTTTCCTCTTAAATAATTTTTCCATCCATTCAATAAATATTTTCAAGTCGGATCCTGGTGTTTTATAAATGCAGGTTACAATAATGTGTTTCCTATTTGAAAATGATAATTCCACAGTGACGCATTCAAAGAGTTCCTCAACAGCGAAACACATATCATTTACAATACTACAGTTGATATTTTTGTCCACATACAGAGCCACACCTCCTCCTCTCTTGGTTTTACGGTTGGTGCAAAACATTTCATACCCATTTAATTCAAACTCATTGCATGTATTCTCATTCATCCATGTCTCTGAAATACCTACAATGTTAAATGGAGATTTGAAATGACTCAAATAGTCCTGGATATCATCAAAATGAGAGTATAGACTCCTGCTATTAAAATGTACCTGTGATATATTATCATCTTGCATAAATGTTTTATCAAATGTAACATCAGTATAATATAAACAATCATTGTTGGTGTTTTGAGGAGCATTTCTATCTGGATCCAATCCGCTCATAAATCTTTGTGATTTATAGTTGCTACTTACATCATGTGTTGCCTTCATTATAACAATTATATAAGACTTTTACACTAATTTTGATCGTAGGCTACTTTAGCTAATTTAGACACTTGCATCATGTGCTGCCGTCATTAAAACACTTATGTAAGTCTTTAAAAGTAATTTCGATAGCAGGCTACTTTAGCTAATTTAGACACTTACATTATGTGTTGCCTTCATTATAACAGTTATGTAAGTCTTTAAAAGTAATTTCGATAGTAGGCTACTTTAGCTAATTTAGACACTTACATCATGTGTTGCCTTCATTATAACAATTATATAAGACTTTTACACTAATTTTGATAGTAGGCTATTATAGCCAATATAGACACTTACATCATGTGTTGCCTTCATTATAACACTTATATAAGACTTTTAAAGTAATTTTGATTGTAGGCTAATATAGCTATTATAGACACATAATGCGTTGCCTTCATTATAACACATATATAAGACTTTTAAAGTCATTTTGATAGTAGGCTAATGTAGATACTTACGTCATGTGTTGCCTTCATTATAACACTTATATAAGACTTTTACAGTAATTTTGATAGTAGGCTAATATAGCTAATATAGACACTTACATCACATGTTGCCTTCATTATAACACTTATATAAGACTTTTCATTTTTTGCTGCTCCAGACAAATTGTTTTTTTGTATTTTTGGTCCAATATGGCTTTTTCAACATATAGGTTAGTGTTTAGTTCCCCTTTATTTGTGATTTAGTTTCTGTTCCTTGGTTACATTTGGTTGCCTGGAGCCCCGACTGTGCTCATCTGCTTCTGATAAGCGATCTGGAGACTCACCTGCCCTCGATGGCTGATCAGAAAACGTTCCATGCGATTATCATCCTCCCTTCCTCGCTGGTCCATTGTTCGCCTCATGTGTCTCCATCACCATGCTAAACTGAAACATTAACATTATTATTATCAACATTAACATACCCCAGCCACCCTGAAAGGGACGAGCGGTAGAAAATGGATATATGGATTAACAAACGTACAAATTCCTATATGACAAATTTCCATACGTTAGGACCTCTTTTTTAGGCGCCTAACATGCATGAAAATTCCCCAAATTTTCAGAAAAAGTGAAAAATGTTGTTATAGTGAAAATGAAATTTCAAAATTGGCTCTATAGCGATACCTTTAAAATGAGAAAAAAATTACCTTAACCATTTTCATGTATCGACACGAAAACGGCAGGAGAGGTCTACTGTGACGGCACGCACATATAAGTCCCAAGAACCTATAACTGTAAACGAACGTGAAGTCGGCCATCTTGGTTTTCGTCTTTCATTTTTCGGCAAAAAAAAGGGGTCGTACTGTAACAAACTCCTCCTAGGGACTTTGGCCAAATGATTAACGGTTAAAATTACAGATACTACCTTTATGGACGAGGATAAATTACAAACAATATTTTCCTGGGCCATAAAATGTGGGCGTGGCATGGCGCCAAACTTTGCTCCGATAGATTTTGAGTATTTTTCAGCAAAAAAAAAAAAAGTTTTACTTTTACGAACTCCGTCTAGGGACTTTGGCTAAATGATTAGCAGTTAAAACTAAAGATACTACACACATAGGCGATGAAAAATTGCAAATAATATGTTCCTATGTCATAAAATGTGGGCGTGACATGGCGCCAAACTTTGCTTTGATGGTTTTTGGGAATTTATTGGCAAAGAAAAAGGGTTGTAATTTAACAAACTCCTCCTACGGACTTTGGCCAAATGATTAGCGGTTAAAATTACTGATACCACACATGTAGGCGATGATAAATTGCAAACACATTTTGCCTATGCCATGAAATGTGGGCGTGGCATGGCGCCAAACTTTGCTCCGATCGATTTTGACTATTTTTTGGCAAAAATAAAATAAGATTATATTTTAACGAACTCCTTCTAGAGACTTTGGCTTAATGATTAGCGGTTAAAATGACAGATATTACACATTTAGGCGATGATAAATCGCGAACAACATTTTCCTACGCCATATGATGTGGGTGTGGCGTGGCGCCAAACTTTGCTCTGATGGTTTTTGGCCATTTTTCAGGTAAAAAAAAAGTTGTAATTTTCCAAACTCCTCCTACGGATTTGGGTCAAATGAGCCACGGTTAAAATTACAGATACTAAACATATTTGCGATGATTAATTGCGAACAATAATTTTCTACATCATAAAATGTGGGCGTGGCATGGCGCCAAACTTTGCTCCGATCGATTTTGACTATTTTTCGGCAAAAAAAAAAAGGTCGTAATTAAACAAACTCCTTCTAAAATTGTAGGAATTCTGAGAATTTTTGGAATTTGTCAAAGGCAAGTCAGCAATTCCCGAAATAGGCTGAACAGTTTGAAGTTGGAACGGTTTTGAATCGGGTGAAAAATGTGGAAGGTAGAGCGCGCCAAAATCTGGAGAAGACGAAGAAAAAGAAAAACCATATGTGTGAAAGTTTTGGAGCATTCACACAATAATGGATTAGATTTACATAGCACTTTTCTATCAACTAGACCGCTAATAGGTAGCAGTGCTGTGGGAAGCACTGTATTAAGATGCATATCATTGCAGTTATGTGATTACAAATAGTTTATAACCATAATGTGCACCCACTAATGTTACCTAATATGGTTCCTGGGTTGATCCCAGCATTTAAAACCTCGCAGACAATGATATCACGACGAGACACACCAAATATGTGACAGCAATGTTAAACACGGATAACACCGCACACACAGAGGAGCAGGCTGCTATGATAAAAATGTCAGAATTAACTCCATGAAGCTTGCCAAAAACTGTTGGAATGTGAGTAATACTCTTTGTCGACTTGAGGCAAGTCTCTTACTCAAAGAATTCAGAGCTCATTTTACATTTGTGTTTACAGTAGTTAATACTAACCCTGAAACCAGGGAAGTTGGCATGTTATGTAGTTCATAAATGCAAACAGAATACAATTATTTGCAAATCCTTTTCATCTTACATTCAATTGAATGGACTGCAAAAAAATATATATTTAATGTTCAAACTGCAAATGAAAATTAACTTCAAATTTAATGGCAGCAACACATTGCAAAAAAGTTGGCACAGGGGCCATTTTACCACTGTGTTACATGGCCTTTCCTTTTAACAACACTCAGTAAACGTTTGGGAACTGAGACCAATTTTTGAAGCTTTTCAAGTGGAATTAGCTCGCATTCTTTCTTTATGTACAGCTTAAGTTGTTCAACAGTCTCTGTTGTGGTATTTTAGTCTTCATAATGTGCCACACATTTTCAATGGGAGACAGGTCTGGACTACAGGCAGGCCAGTCTAGTACCCACACTCTTTTACTATGAATCCATGCTGTTGTAACACGTGGCTTGGCATTGTCTTGCTGAAATAAGCAGGGGCGTCCATGATAACGTTGCTTGGATGGCAACATATGTTGCTCCAAAACCTGTATGTACCTTTCAGCATTAATGGTACCTTCACAGATGTGTAAGTTAGCCATGCCTTGGGCACTAATACACCCCCATACCATAACAGATGCTGTCTTTTCAACTTTGCGCCAGTAACAATCCAGATGGTTCTTTTTTCCTTTGTTCCGGAGGACACAACGTCCACAGTTTCCAAAACCATTTAAAATGTGGACTCGTCAGACCAAAGAAAACTTTCCCACTTTGCATCAGTCCATCTTAGATGAGCACGGGTCCAGCAAATCCGGCGGCGTTTCTGGGTTTTGTTGATAAATGGCTTTTGTTTTGCATAGTAGAGTTTCAACTTGCACTTACAGATGTCGCGAGAAAGTGTAGTTACTGATAGTGGTTTTCTAAATTGTTCCTGAGCCCATGTGGTGACATCTTTTACACACTGATGTCGCTTTTTGATGAAGTACCGCCTTAGGTATCCAAGGTCACGGGCATTCAATGTTGGTTTTCGGCATTGCAGTGATTTTTCCAGATTCTCTGAACCTTGTGATTATATTACGCACCGTAGATGGTGAAATCCCTAAATTCCTTGCAATAGCTGGTTGAGAAATGTTGTTCTTAAGCTGTTCGAGAAATTGCTCAGTCATTTTTTCACAAAGTGGTGACCCTCGCCCCATCCTTGTTTGTGAATGACTTAGCATTTCACGGAAGCTGCTTTTATAACCGATCATGGCACCCGCCTGTTCCCAATTAGCCTGTCCACCTGTGGGATGTTCCAAATAAGTGTCTGATG
This sequence comes from Nerophis ophidion, assembly GCF_033978795.1. Classification (NCBI taxonomy): domain Eukaryota; kingdom Metazoa; phylum Chordata; class Actinopteri; order Syngnathiformes; family Syngnathidae; genus Nerophis; species Nerophis ophidion. Next base: position 24,677,688 of record NC_084621.1, on the reverse strand, counting down.
AGCATTCCTCAACTTTCTCATTCTTTTTTGCCACTTGTGCCAGCTTTTTTGAAACACGTTGCAGGCGTCAAAATTCCAAATGGGCTAATACTTGCAATAAAATTAAGTGTTCAACTTTCGAACGTTAAATATCTTGTCTTTGCAGTCTATTCAATTGAATATAGGTTGAAAAGGATTTGTAAATTATTGTATTGTGTTTTTATTTACCATTTACACAACATGCCACCTTCACTGGTTTTGGGTTTTCTCCAAAATAAAAATAATTGAAAAGGTTTGCCGCATACTTACACTTCCACAAAAACCCTGTATTGGTCCAAATAATTTTTGTTTGAATAAAATGTTTGTCCCGCTGACCTATGATTTCAAAAGCAAGTACATTTTCTTTCAATTTTTATGTTAAAAAAATTGAACGATCAAATCAATAAAGAATTGAGACGATTATAACATATAGTTCATATCCACTGTAAGTGGCCCTCTGATGAAAACACCCTGCTATTCACCTATTTGCTCTTCTATTCCACATTATGTCTGTATGTTGTAATAGTATTTTTAGAGTCCCTGATATATATACAGGGGGGCAAAAAAGTATTTAGTCAGCCACCGATTGTGAAAGTTCTCCCACTTAAAATCATTACAGAGGTCTGTAATTTTCATCATAGATACACTTCAACTCTGAGAGACAGAACGTTAAAAAAAAATCCCGGAATTCACATTATAGAAATTTTAAGGAATTTATTTCTTAATTATGGTGGAAAGTAAGTATTTGGTCAACCGTTTAAAGCTCTCACTGGTGGAAGGAGGTTTTGGCTCAAAATCCGTATTCTTCTTCCTCCAAACACGACGAGTTGAGTTTATACCAAAATGGATACATGGATGATACAGCAGAGGATTGGGAGGATGTCATGTGGTCAGATGAAACCAAAATAGAACTTTTTGGTATAAACTCAACCTGTCGTGTTTGGAGGAAGAACAATACTGAGTTGCATCCCAAGAACACCATATCTACTGTGAAGCATAGGGGGGGAAACATCATGCTTTGGGGCTGTTTTTCTGCTAAGGGGACAGGACGATTGATCCGTGTTAAGGAAAGAGTGAATGGGGCCATGTATCGTGAGATTTTGAGCCAAAACCTCCTTCCATCAGTGAGAGCTTTGAATGGTTGACCAAAGACTTATTTTCCACCATATTTACAAATAAATTCTTTAAAATTCTTACAATGTGAATTCCTGGATTTTTTTTCCACATTCTGTCTCTCGCAGTTGAAGTGTACCTATGATGAAAATTACAGACCTCTGTCATCATTTTAAGTGGGAGAACTTGCACAATCGGTGGCTGACTAAATACTATTTTGCCCCACTGTAGTATATTAGACTACGATATACTCTATATAGCGTATTAATAATCATTTAGTTCCTTCATTTATTGAGGTTCTCCAGAAAATGCAAACAAACTGTATACTGATATTGATCTGCTCAAAGTTTAGGTAGTCTTAAAAAAAAAATTAATAATATTAATCTTGTTTGATTGGCAACATGTCTGAATAAAAAAGGTAATATACGTGCAAGGGTGATAATGTCCGTTATCACGAAATAGTAAGTTGCCGTCACGTCTTCGGCTGCTTCAACTGGAAGCGTCACGAGTGCCAAGATGGATTACGGTGTGCCGAGTGGAAGACAAAAGACACCCCCTGCCCCCACCATGGACGGCGTGGACCACTTCCATATTTCCTCTGGCACTTTCGCCCATGCATACCTCAGGAAGTGGCACGCCATTTATTACTGCGGCCCTTGTTTTGCTTGTGTCACTTTTTTTTACAAGCCAACGAGGGGACTGACGTTTCCTGGCTCTCGCCCCGGAGACCACCCGCGTCTTGGCCCAAGGGGGGTTCTCACAGGGAGCGATCCATGTGGTTACAATGCCACACAGTAGATATCGTCGATACCAGGCTAGGATACACTTGTTTCAGTTTCAGTCTTTTTTATTTTTGATTGAAATACAATATAATGTTTATTCTACAAACCCCGTTTCCATGTTGGGAAATTGTGTTAGATGTAAATATAAACGGATTACGATGATTTGCAAATCCTTTTGAACCCATATTAAATTGAATGCACTACAAAGACAAGATATTTGATGTTAAAACTCAAACTTTAGTTTTTTTTTGCAAATAATAATTACAATAGAATTTCATGGCTGCAACATGTGCCAAAGTAGTTGGGTAAGGGCATGTTCACCACTGTGTTACATCACCTTTTCTTTTAACAACACTCAATAAACGTTTGGGAACGGAGGAAACTAATTGTTGAAGCTTTGAAAGTGGAATTCTTTTCCATTCTTGTTTTATGTAGAGCTTCAGTCGTTGAACAGTCCGGGGTTTCTGCTGTCGTATTTTACGCTTCATAATGCGCCACACATTTTCGATGGGAGACAGGTCTGGACTGCAGGCGGGTTAGGAAAGTACCCGCACTCTTTTTTTACGAAACCACGCTGTTGTAACACATGCTGAATATGGCTTGGCATTGTCCTGCTAAAATAAGCAGGGGTGTCCATGAAAAAGACAGCGCTTAGATGACAACATATGTTGTTCCAAAACCTGTATATAACCTGTATATAACCAGCATTAATGGTGACTTCACAGATGTGTAAGTTACCCATGCCCAGGGCACTATTGTACCCCCATACCATCACAGATGCTGGCTTTTGAACTTTGCGTTGATAACAGTCTGAATAGTTCGCTTCCTGTTTGGTCCGGATGACACAATGTCGAATATTTCCAAACACAATTTGAAATGTGGACTCGTCAGACCACAGAACACTTTTCCACTTTTCATCAGTCCATCTTAGATGATCTCGGGCCCAGAGAAGCCGACGGTTTTTCTGGATGTAGTTGATAAATGGCTTTCGCTTTGCATAGTAGAGCTTTAACTTGCACTTACAGATGTAGCGACAAACTGTATTTAGTGACAGTGGTTTTCTGAGGTGTTCCTGAGCCCATGTGGTGATATCCTTTAGAGAATGATGTCGGTTTTTTATACAGTGCCGTCTGAGGAATCGAAGGTCACGGTCATTCAATGTTGGTTTCTAGCCATGCCGCTTACGTGGAGTGATTTCTCCAGATTCTCTGAACCTTTTGATGATGTTATGGACCATAGATGTTGAAATCCCCTAAATTTCTTGCAATTGCACTTTGACAAACATTGTTCTTAAACTGTTTGACTATTTGCTCACGCAGTTCTGGACAAAGGAGTGTACCTCGCCCCATTCTTTCTTGTGAAAGATTGAGCATTTTTTTGGGAAGCTGTTTTTATACCCAATCATGGCACCCACCTGTTCCCAATTAGCCTGCACACCTGTGGGATGTTCCAGATAAGTGTTTGATGAGCACTCCTCAACTTTATCAGTATTTACTGCCACCTTTCCCAACTTTGTTGTTATGTGTTGCTGGCATAAAATTCTAAAGTTAATGATTAACTGCAAAAAAAAACATGTTTATCAGTTTAAACATCAAATATGTTGTCTTTGTAGCATATTCAACTGAATATGGGTTGAAAATGATTTGCGAATCATTGTATTCTGTTTATATTTACATCTAACACAATTCCCCAACTCATATGGAAACGGGGTTTGTATATTGTTTACAGCAGAGCAGAGGTTCTTAACCTTTTTGACCTCATGGCCTAACTTTCATACAACAGTGTGCTCGGGGCCCACTTAAATATTAACACTGAAATAGTAATCGTACACTTACAAAAAAAAAATCATATTCAATAATGATATCTATCTTACTTACAGTTTACAACCTTGTCAAATGATATGAAAGCATGTGTTAATCACAAAGATTATTATTTATTGAACACATTAACCATATTAGGCTTAGGTCAGGCGGATTAGAAAAATAAGTTAAGAACAAAATAAACCAATAAATGTACATGCAATTATGTCGTGCTAAAATACATAAACCAAAAATAATAATGGATAAGTTCCTTCAATAAAGTGTCAATAAAGTTAAAGTACAAATGAAAATACAAGTTTCACCACTTTAGTCATAATTTTTGCGCTTGACAAACTTTTCTATGATTTTAGCTCTCCTTCTGTTTGTTTGAGATTGCCATTACTGCCACTAGTGGTGGAAAAGTGTATTACAACCGAGTATACATAGGACAACAGCTTAGAAATTTTTTGGCGGCCCTCTACTGGGCACTCATGCCCAACAATGGTTAAGAAACACTTCAATAGAGGCTGTTCAAAAAGTATCTTTACAATGGAAACATATATTACAAAAACAATTCATGAGATGTTTTAATTACAATGGACTTATTAAGACTTGTTTTTTATTAAATTTTAACTAAATTAATAAAGAATAATAATAAATATGCGGTAGAAAACGGATAGATGGATAGACGTTTCTTAAATAAACAAATGAAAATAGAGCTTTTACCAATTTAGTCATAATTTTTTGCGCTTAAGAAACTCAAACCCTGCGATGAGGTGGCAACTTGTCCAGGGTGTACCCCGCCTTCTGCCTGATTGTAGCTGAGATAGGCACCAGCGCCCCCCGCAACCCCAAAGGGAATAAGCGGTAGAAATGGATGGATGGATGGATGGAAACTCAAACTTTCTTATGTTTGTTTGAGAAGGTCATTACTGCCACAAGTGGTGGAAAAGTGTATTACAACTGAGAATACAAACGGACAACAGCTGGGAAACAGACATTTTTTGGCGGCCTTCGAGTGGGCACTCGTGCCCAACAATGTTTACGAAACACTGCAATATAGGCTGTTCAAAAAATATCTTTACAATGGCATCATGACTTACAAAAGCAATTGATGAGTAATTTTATTTAAATTAGACTTATCATTATTTAGTAAATATTCCAAATAAATTAATAATGATTAATAATATATATGCGGTAGAAAAAGGATAGATGGATGGACGTTCTTAAATAAGCAAATTAAAATAAAAATTTACCCGTTTGATCATAATTTTGGCGCTTAAGAAACTAATAAACGTCTTCTGTTTATTTGAGATTGTCATTACTGCCACAAGTTAGTGGAAACATGTATTACAACTGAGTATTCATACGGACAACAGCTGAGAAACAGACATTTTTTTCGTGGCCCCATGGTTAAGAATCACTGCAATTAAGGGTGGCCCAAAAGTATCTTTACAATGGAAACATATATTACAAAAGCAATTGATGAGGTATTTTATTTAGATTTGTAGAATGGACTAAACATGTTTTATTCATTTATCTTAATGAAATATAACTAAATTAATATTGAATAATAATAAATATGCGGTAGAAAACGGATAGAGGGATGGAAGTTTCTTAAGTAAGCAATTTAAAATAAAGCTTTACCCCTTTGGTCATAATTTCGGCGCTTAAGCAACTGAAAACGTCTTCTGTTTGTTTGAGATTGTCATTACTGCCACAAGTGGTGGAAAAGTGTATTACAACTGAGTACCGTCGCGACCCATACGGACTACAGCCGAGACACAGATATTTTTGGCGGCCCCCTATGGGGCGATGGTGGTTACGAAACACTGCTCTATTACATTGAATCTGTCGGCTGTCTGTGTTAATTCTGAGCTTGTCACCTGTGATTATGTGCAATTCAGACTGGTATTGTGCAGAGATAAAAACGTCTGCCTCGGGAGGATTTGTGCGAGCGCTCAGCGAGGTCGTTAATTCCCCTTGCTTGTCAGCCATGTTGGCTTTGATCTGGCAGGTCCTCGCCCGACGTTTCCTGGCGAAGGCCAAGGGAAGGTAAAAGACGAGCCGTCATCATCGTCTCACATCAAAGTGCGCCGCACAAATTGTCCCACTTTGGGACCGCGTTTTGGGCATTCCGTACACGGGAACCACACAAGGCGGGATAAGCCCGGCTGTCGTCTTGTACGCTTCTCTTGGCACACCTGACTCAGAGCTGAGAAGGAGAAGCTTTGGGAGGAGTTGAGACATAATGACGGAGCACTTTGCCTCTTTAAAGTCCCGCCTGAGGACAAAGACTAAATGCCAGGAGGAATCAGTTCTGACCCTCCATTGATACTTCAATGACTTTTCAGGGTTTACACTTATTTACCATGACTTTACTATCACTACACAATAAAACTTGCAGACATTGTTCAAGTGCTAATACTGTTTTTTAAGCTGATACTGATTCAGAAAATATCATTTATTATTTACACATAGTCGTGGTCCAAAATTTACATACACTTGTAAAGAACATGGCTGTCTTGAGTTTCCAATAATTTCTACAATTCTTATTTTTTTATAAGAATTGGTTCTTTAATGAATTTATTATGTGTCTACTGAAAATCCGCAACACTATTTTTGTTTCATCTGACATCACATGGACGATGGTAAGACCTTCTGGATGAAAGTTCTGTGGTCAGATGAAACAAAAATTGAGCTGTTTGGCCACAATATCCAGCAATATGTTTGGAGGAGAAAAGATGAGGCCTTTGATCCAGGGAACACCATCCCTACCGTCAAGCATGGTGGTGGTAGTATTATGCTCTGGGTCTGTTTTACTGCCAATGGAATGGGTGATTTACAGAGAGTACATGGGACAATGAAGAAGGAGGATAACCTCCAAATTCTTAAGGACAACCAAAAAATCATCAACCCGGAGGTTGGGACTTTGGGTGCAGTTGGGTGTTCCAACAGGACGATGACCCCAAACTAGGGGTGTAATGGTACACATAAATTTCAGTTCAGTACATACCTCGGTTCAGAGGTCACGGTTCGGTTCATTTTCGGTACAGTAACGAAACAACAAAATATAATTTTATGGGTTATTTATTTACCAAATTTGTAAACAATGGCGTAACATACATATGCACACAGGGTCCACTGCCAGGGTTAATGTGGTCAAAATCGATAAAATAAAAACTAAATAAGTAAGGCTCAGAATGGTTTCTTAACAAAACCTTTCTACATATAAAGTGCTTTTGTTGATTGATTGAGACTTTTATTAGTAGATTGCGCAGTACAGTACATATTCCGTACAATTGACCACTGAATGCATACACCCCAATTAGTTGTTCAACTTGTTTAAGTCTGGGTCCCCCAGCCTGGCTAACTTGGCAGTAAGAGAAGATATGGGCTTATTGTTTTACCACCATAGAAGTGGGTCAAAATCTAGTTTTTAATGCAGTACAGCAACGGGACAAATGGCAGAACAGAGATGGATGGATGGTCTTAAATCTGCTGCTATAAAAACATTAGTTATTGCTTCAGCCCTGTCTGACTCGCCTAAAAGAGGCTGCTTGAATGCGGTGGTGCCGCTTCAAAGGGGTTAGCATGTTTGACGTGTTGGCAGAAGCGTACCCTACTGCTGCTCAACAATGTCTGCAAACCTCTGTCCTCCATTGTTGTATCTCAACGCGCGCCCAAAGTGTGAGATGTTAACGAGGCAGGAGGGTCTTCCAGCTCGTGCTTTTGCATGCTGTCCTAGCCCGGTTGCTGCTAGCCTGCCATGAGTTGTGCCTCGCTCTGCATTGTTTACACAACCTGCGGTGCGCTACCTAATATGTCCGTGTGGAAACTCGTTCGGTACACCTCCAAACCGAACTGAAACCCCCGCACCGAAACGGTTCAATGTAAATACACGTACCGTTACACCCCTACCCCAAACACACAAAAGGAATGGCTAAATCAGGCTAGAATAAAGGTTTTAGAATGGCCTTACCTACATGCTGACTTAAACCCCATTGAGAACATTGTGGACAATGCTGAAGAAACAAGTCCATGTCAGAAAACCAAGAAATTTAGCTGAACTGCACCAATTTTGTCAAGAGGAGTGGTCAAAAAATTCAAGCAGAACCTTGCCAGAAGCTTGTGGATGGCTACCAAAAGTGCCTTGTTGCAGTGAAACTTGCCAAGGGACATGTAACCGAATATTAACATTGCAGTATGTATACTTTTGACCCAGGAGATTTGCTCACATTTTTAGTCGACTCATAATAAATTAATAAAAGAACCAAACTTCATGATTTTTTAAATTTTTGGACCAACAAGTATGTGCTCCAATCACTCGATCACAGCAAAAATAAAAGTTGGAGAAATAATTGGACACTCAAGACATTATGTTCTTTACAAGTGTTTGTAAACTAAGGATGGGTACCAAGTCCGGTACTTTTTTTTGGGCACCAACCGAAAACCAAATCCCCCAATTCACGTAAAATCCGATGATGCCATGTTACGGTAGCGGGGGTTCACGTGACGTCACGTCCAGTTGCAGAATAATCGACCCGACTGAGGTGCTTTTACAAGAACCGCTGATAAAAATAGCGCCGCCGCAGTGGCTCCAAGGAGATTTTTCAAAAATGTATGAAAATGCAAAGATATGGGGGAAAATATATGTTTTAATTTTAATATGGTTCCTGTAGAAGGACAAACATGACCATGACCATGACCTGACCTTGCGTTCATGACCATGACCATGACCTGGACATTGGAAAGTCCTTTACCGTTTGAGATGTGTTGTATCCCAAATATCTGCAATCGCTTTCTTTTAAGGTATTCATGTGTGATTTCTTGACCATGCGTCCATGACCATGACCATAAACATAACCTGACCATGACATGACATGACATGAGCATGACCATGACCTGGCTATTGGAAAGTTCTCTTACCGTCTGAGAAATTTTGTATCCCAAATAGCTGCAATCGCTTTCTCTTAAGGTATTCATGTGTGACTTCCTGATCATACGTCCATGACCATGACCATGACCTGACCATGCCATGACATGACAAGACCATGACATAACACGACCATGACCTGACCATGCGTTCATGACCATGACCTGGACATTGGGAAGATCTCTTACCGTCTGAGAAATGTTGTATCCCAAATAGCTGCAATCGTTTTCTTTTAAGGTATTCATGTGTGATTTCCCGTCCATGACTATAACCATGATCATGACCTGACCCTGCCATGACATGATAGGAACATGACATGACATGACATGACCATGACCGTAACTTGACCATGCGATCATGACCATGACCTGGACATTGGAAAGATCTCTTACCGTCTGAGAAGTATTGTATCGCAAATAGCTGCAATCGCTTTCTCTCAAGGTATTCATGTGTGAGTTCTTGACCATACGTCCATGACCAGACCATGCCATGCCATGACATGACAGGACCATGACATGACATGACCATGACATGACCATGACCTGACCATGCATCCATGACCATGACCATGACGTGACCATGCGTTCATGACCATGACCATGACATGGACATTGGAAAGTTCTCTTACCGTCTGAGATGTCTTGTATCCCAAATATCTGCAATCGCGCGTTTTCTTCTCTTACGGTGTCTATGTGTGATTTCCACACGCGTCTGTACATGTAGAAGAATGAAAAACACGGGCACGTGTGGATGAGTTGCCTCAATCTTTCCAGTGGTTAGCTCCGAGTTACAAAGCTGGTTGTTTTGAAGCTGGCTGTGGCGCGTTCTTTCTGGCGTCACTTCCTCTCCGACCTCAGTTTGTAAATGATCAATGAGTCCATACAAAGCTAAGAGCCGGAGATTCAAGAAATACACGGCTCACTTACCCTTGTAAAAAATTATCCGAGGAGGGGAACCTTAGACAATGGTTTGGTGTGACTCAAACGGGGCTGAGGCTAAATAATTACTCTTTTAAGGGGTTATCCGGCTTAATCAATCAATCAATGTTTACTTATATAGCCCTAAATCACCAGGGTCTCAAAGGGCTGCACAAGCCACAACGACATCCTTGGTTCAGAACCCACATAAAGTCAAGGAAAAACTCACAACCCAGTGGGATGTCAATGAGAATGACTATGAGAAACCTTGGAGAGGACCGCAGATGTGGGTGACCCCCCTTACCCCTCTAGGGAGACCGGTGCAATGGACGTCGAGTGGGTCTAGCATAATATTGTGAAAGTCCAGTCTATGGTGGATCTAACATAATAGTGCGAGTCCAGTCCATAGTGGGGCCAGCAGGAGACCATCCCGAGCGGAGACGGGTCAGCAGCGCAGAGATCTCCCCAACCAATGCACAGGGGAGCAGTCCACCCCGGGTCCCGACTCTGAACATAATGTAGACAGAGCCTCATAAACCACGATCTTCATGAACTCCAGTCTTTCCTTTCCACTAAAGTCCAAACCTCAGCAAATTGTTGTCAAGAAAGAAGCTTTAACCAGATTTCCTTTTTTTACAAGGTGAAGAAGAGGAGCAGACAGATAGATGTGCCACTCAAGCCGCTCCACTTTCCCATCACTGTGTGGTACTGCCGACATGTTTACACGCTCCTAATCCCCCACTCTATTTATGACTCCTCCCGCGCACCTTGGGCGCTGCGATCAGAACTTTTTCACACGCTCCTCCCGCGTGCCCGCGCTCACGGCTACTTGTGAGGAAACAAAACAGATGCGGCGCTCGCCGGGCACTTTAATCCTCAGGCATCCCGGCGGCTCTGGAAGGCCGAGGCCGAGCGCCGCCGCATCCCCTCCGCTACGCCGACAGTCAGCCGGGTCACGGGACCTCTCCTGGACACGAGGGGCCGCGTAGCTAATCCGCCCTTTCGTCTTCGGTATTCCAGAGAAGAAAAATGAGGCACTCCATTGCAGGTTTCTTTAGGCGTACTGTTCATATTTTGGGCCAAAATTAAGCATTTTAAAAACGGCTTAATGAACTAAATCAAACCAATCAGAGAGCGCTGTTTAGTGTTGTGGCCACCGATTGGCTCAGCCTCTTAAAGACCTACTGAAACCCACTACTACCGACCACGCAGTCTGATAGTTTATATATCAATGATGAAATATTAACATTGCAACACATGCCAATACGTCCTTTTTAGTTTACTAAATTGCAATTTTAAATTTTGCGCGGAAATATCATGCTAAATTGTCGCATTGTAGAGGACATTTTGTTCCAGCACCGTTCACAGCTATAAGTCATCTCTTTTCATCGCATCATTCCACAGTATTATGGAAATCTGTGTTGCTGAATCTTTTGCAATATGTTCAATGAAAAATGGAGACGTCAAAGAAGAAAGCTGCAGGTGGGAAGCGGTGTACTGCGGCCGCCTATAGCAACACAAACACAGCCAGTGTTTCATTGTTTACATTCCCGAAAGATGACAGCCAAGCTTTACTATGGAACAGAGTGGTCAAGCGAACATGGTTCCCTACCACATGTCAACCAGCAGGTTTCGGTGAGAAAAAGGTGGTAATAAGTCGGCTCTTACCCTAGACATGAGCGGAGAGCTTGCGTCGTTCCTCCTGCGCCTGTCAAAGAGGCAGCTGCGACTCTCTTGCTTCCTCCCACCGGCCGCCCCCGACCGTCGGATGGTTCCACCGTGGAGGAGGGGGGGAAAAAAAATCTCAGCCCGGCCGCCTTTGCCTCGTCGAGAAACGTGGCTTCCCTTGAAGACACCCCTCCAACTTTCACGCTGTACAGGTACAACCATTTAATCTCACTAAAACACTAGTAACACAATAAGCAGATGAGGGATTTTCCAGAATTATCCTAGTAAATTTGTCCAATAACATCTGAATCGCTCTGCCATCTAGTTTTTGTTTTTTTTCTAGTCCTTCACTCTCACTTTCCTCATCTACGAATCTTTCATCTACGCTCAAATTAATGGGGAAATCGTCGCTTCCTCGGTCCGAATCGCTCTCGCTGCTGGTGGCCATGATTTTAAACAATATGAGGATGTGAGGAGCTCCACAATCCGTGACATCACACGCACATTGTCTGCTACTTACGGTACAGGCAAGGCTTTTTTATTAGCAACCAAAAGTTGCGAACTTTATCGTCGATGTTCTCTACTAAATCCTTTCAGCAAAAATATGGCAATATTGTGAAATGATCAAGTATGACATAGAATAGACCTGCTATCCCCGTTTAAATAAGAAAATCTCATTTCAGTAGGCCTTTAATAACACTCAGTAAACATTCAGGAACTGAGGAGACCAATTTTTGAAGCTTTTCTGGTGCAATTCCGTCGGCAGGGTTTTAGCTACTTCTAAATCACGAATCCTGGTCTCCATGGCAACAAATAAAGTAAGTTTCTGACAAGTACCGAGGAATAGCTAAACATGCTTCACTGGCGTCAAAAATTTAAACAAACAGCATTGGTGGATCGACACCTGACATCCACTGTATTGATACCCAGTACAGTAGCGTGTCTAGTCGATACTACTATGATTACGTCGATATTTTTTGGCATCACAACAACATCTTTCCTTTTTTGAAAATGTATATTTTGTTTATAAAGTCATGAAATATGTCCCTGAACACATGAGAACTTTGAATATGAACAATGTATGATCTTGTAACTACTTGGTATCGGATTGATACCCACATTTGCGATATCATCCAAAACTAATGTAAAGTATCAATCAACAGAAGAATAAGTGATTATTACATTCAAACAGAAGTGTAGATAGCGCATGTTAAAAGACAAAGTAAGCAGATATCATACTTGCCAACCCTCACGGATTTTCCGGGAGTCTCCCAAAATTCAGCGCCTCTCCCGAAAACCTCCCGGGACACATTTTCTTCCGAAATTCAGGCGGAGCTGGAGGCCACGCCCCCTCCAGCTCCATGAGGACCTGAGCGACGTGTCTGAGAGTGTGTCTGCCCAATGACGTTATAACTGTAGAATGATCAAGGGCAAGTTCTTGGTTTCTTATGTGGGTTTATTGTTAGGCAGTTTCATTAACGTCCTCTCAATGCAGTAACAACACACAACAACAGCAGTCACGTTTACGTCTACCACTCTACCGTAATGCAGTTTGTCTGCCGTAAACAGCATGTGACACTCTTAAACAGGACAATACTGCCATCTACTGTACATGCACCAGCACAACACCTCCAGGCAACTTCAACCCTTTATCCTCCTATATTCACATCCCATCTCCCCGGATTGTAAATAACCTAATGTAAATAATCAAATGTATTTCTAATGTACATACTTGTTCTTATGCTATCTGAACTCACTATGTTCTCTGCTCACTGTACAAATCCTACTCAGTAAGACCTACACTGTTTCAATGTCCATTTCTCTATTGATGCAATTGTTGATGACTGACGTACTGATATCAACCAAAGCTCCTCATCCCACCCCCCGGATTGTAAATAATTCAATGTACATACTATGATGATTAACTTGTGTGATGACTGTATTATGCTGATAGTATATATTTGTACCACGACTTAAACAAGTTGAAAAACTTATTGCGGTGTTACCATTTAGTGGTCAATTGTACGGAATATGTACTGTACTGTGCAATCTACTAGTAAAAGTTTCAATCAATCAATCAATCATGCATATGTGACAATAACATCTACTTTAGAAAGTGCAGTGCACAACTGTGCACACAACAGCTGTAAATAACTACGCCCCCAACCACGACCCCCTCCCACGCCCCCCAACCCCTGAAATCGGAGGTCTCAAGGTTGGCAAGTAAGGCAGATATTAACAGTAAATGAACAAGTAGATTAATAATTTATTTTCTACAACTTGTCCATAATAATGTTGACAAAATAATAGGTAGATAAATGACACAATATCTTACTGCATATGTCAGCAGAAAAATTAGAAGCCTTTGTTTGTTTACTTACTACTAAGAGACAAGCTGTCTTGTATGTTCACTATTTTATTTAAGGACAAACTTGCAAAAAGAAACATATGTTTAATGCATCCTAAGATCTGTTTTTAAAATAAATTCAATAATGCCATTTTATTTTGGCCCTCTTTATTTAGAAAAGTACCGAAATAATTTTGGCACCGGTACCAAAATATTGGTATCGTTACAACACTAATACATACATAATCACACGCATCAGAGCTGTGAATCTTTGGGCAAAGCACGATTTGATTAAATTCTCGGGGGTAACAATTCAATAAAATAAAATAAAAGTATCCAACACTTCTCTTTTCTAAAATAAATCTGTACAGTAGAAATGATCATCTACATCAACTATATGATTTGCCTAAGTGGCTGGAAAGGTCATATTTTAAAAAAAATAAAAAAATAAAATAAAATAAAAATAAAAAATAAAAATAAAAAATATATATATATACACACACACTGTATATATATATATATATATATATATATATATATATATATATATATATATATATATATATATATATATATATGTATATATATATATATATATATATATATATATGTATATATATATATAATTTTTTAATCAATAAGGAATTGGTCCAAAAATTAATGGCTATTCATTCAAAAGTTCTAGTAAAAATATACCATATAATTATTAATTTTATATATATATATATATATATATATATATATATATATATATATATATATATATATATATATATATATATATATATATATATATATGTATGTATGTATAGTATATACAGTATATATATATATATATATATATATATATATATATATGTATGTATGTATGTGTGTATATGTACATACATACATAAAAACAAGTAACGTAATAAGTCATCTAACCTGTTTTTTATTTTTACAGTGCCCAAGGTCTACACTGAAGACCAGAGGAGACCAAGCTTATGCAGTAGCAGGCAATAAACTCTGCACAGCTTTTCCTCTGAACGTCACAGCTGCTTCATCTCTCCAGACTTATAAAATCGTCACTAGAAACACACTTATTTGTGCTGTCTATCAACACAAGCTGGGCTGGACATTTTCACGTTTTTGCTATTTTTATGCATATCACTTGTTTTAGTTTTCAGTTTTCTATTCCTTCAAACTTTACATTTCATACTATTATCGGTACTTCAATTTTTTGTACTCTTGAGTGGCACTAAAGAAGTTAGAGTTTGACTTAAGGAAAACCAAAGATAATATTGTATACTATTAACACTGATTCACTTAATCTAATTACACCTAATATTAAAAATATGCCTTAAAAGATAACATGTAAAGATGGTTCTTTGGTCAAAATGTTGCATAGATTATGTTTTACAGATCATCTTCAAGCCGCTTTCTGACCGTCTCTTCAGGATGCGCCGTTTTATGGGTGGTCTTATATACATGTGTGGAAGAAGCCCTCCCGTGGGTTCTCCTGATCGCAACAGATCCTCTAGTAAGCCCGTCAGTCAGGTTTGACAATTGTTTTATTTCGTCACACGCCACGACAACACACTCTTCTAGGACTTTTCAGTATTTGTTGTTTAGTCTTTTTCTCGGTGTGGCTCTCTCTCACTCCAACTCCCACCCCGTGTCTCTCCCCGGCTGCTGCTAATAAAGGCGACAAGTGATTAGATAACAAGTCCCAGCTGGGCAATCTACTCACCTGCCGCCGTTTCGAGACCAGTCCTTAAACACCTCGCCCCGTGGCAGCCCCGCAGGCCACGCCCCCCGCCCCCCCAACATGCTTCCACTTCGACTGCGTCTTCTACCCGTCATCTTGTAGTTTCTAGTGCTTCCATAGCGAGTCTACTGACAGATAAAAGCTAGAACTGTGCGATAAATGGGATCAGAAATGGCAAAAGCGGAGGAAGCATGTGCATGTACGAGCCAGTCTGCCCCACAACAAGAGGACAGAGGGAAATGAAGGAGATTATTGACTGCAATGGCGGACTCGCACAAAGCACTTTGGGCTTAATTTATAAACCATATGTGGTTTGAAAAAACATCACAGGTCGTAGCAAATTCCCAAAAGTTGGTTTGGAGGTAGTATGAAGGAAGGCAAGATTGTTTTATAAATATCTCTGCAATGCCTCCATGGTTGGATTTCAAACGTTCAAGCTTATGCAGATCCCAAATAAACAACAGCAAGTACCAATAGGTAAGGAAAGTTGGTTTTACATGAAATGTCATTTTAAGTCTCTTTTAGACACTTTTACGAAGTTAGAACATGACAAAGGGAATATTGCATACGAGGAACGCTGAACAACTTATTTTTACACTTAAATTGCACTTAATGATAAAATGTGTCTTAAAAAACAAGGTTAACATTTAATTCTATTAACAATGACTCACTTCATTTCACACTTAAATTATACTTAACCATGTTTGGTTTAGGAGTAATGTTTAAATGACTGACATATTGAGTGTGACAGTTATACTGTCGTATTGAGTAAAAAATAAATATCTTTGTGTTTGCAACCTTACAAAAGTACATTTTTCTAGAAAAACTCACAAAGATACATTATTTCAGGCATTAATAGACATTTTGCATGTTTGGTTTAGGAGTTATGTTTGAATAAATGTTTTATTGTTTTTCTCGCATAATCTCAGGATTCTAAGAACATTTCTGTCATAATGAGTAAAAAACACATTTTTGTGTTTGCAAACCTTACAAAAGCACATTTTTCTAGTAAAACTCACAAAAATACATTAATTCTGGCATTATTAGACATTTTGCATGTTTATTTTAGGAGTTATGTTTAAATAACTATCATATTCAGTGTGACAGTTATACTCTCTTATTGAGTAAAAACATGTTTTTGTGTGTTTGCAAACCTAACAAAAGCCCATGTTTCCAGTAAAACTCACAAAGATACATTATTGCAGGCATTATCAGACGTTTTGCACGTTTAGTTTAGGAGTTAGGTTTGAATAAATGTTTTATTGTTTGTCTCTTATTATTTCAGGATTCTAAGAACATTACTGTCATATTGAGTAAAAAAAAACAAAAAACACATCTATGTGTTTGCAAACCTTACAAAAGCATATTTTTCTAGTAAAACTCACAGATACATTATTTCAGGCATTATTAGACATTTTGCATGTTTGGTTTAGGAGTTATGATTGAATAACTGTCATATTGAATGTGACAGTTATACTTTCATATTGAGTAAAAACATTTTTGTGTTTGCAAACCTTACAAAAGTACATGTTCCTAGTAAAACTCACAAAGTTACATGATCTTAGGCAATATTAGACATTTTGCATGTTAGGTTTAGGACTTATGTTTTAATAAAGATTTTCTATATTTTGTTTGCATTGTCTCAGGATTCTAACAACATTACTGTCATCCCATCCATCCATTTTCTACCACTTGTTACTTTTGGGGTCGCGGTAGTCGGAGGCTATCTCAGCCGCATTCGGGCGGTAGGACAAGTTGCCAGCTCATCACAGCATTACTGTCATATTGAGTAAAAAACTAGCTGTTGTGTTAGCAAACCTTACAAAAGCACATGTTTCTAGTAAAACTCAAAAAGATGCATTATTTCAGAAATGTATAGACATTTTGCATTTTTGGTTTAGGAGTTATGTTTGAATACATTTTTTATTGTTTTTTTCGCATTATCTTAGGATTCCAACATTACTGTCATATTGAGTAAAAAGCAAATGTTTGTGTTTGCAAACCTTACAAACGCAAATGGTTCTAGTAAAAATCAAAAGGATACTTTATTTCAGGCATTATTAGACATTTTGCATGTTTGGTTTAGGAGTTATGTTTAAATAACTGTCTTATTTAGTATGAGTTATACTGTCATTATGAGTAAAAAAAATGTTTTGTGTTTACAAACCTTACAAAAGCACATGATTTTCGTAAAACTCGCAAAGATACAGTTGTGATCAAAATTATTCAACCCCCACACAATTTTGGTGTTTTAGCAAGTTGGACATTTATTCCGTATTTTGTTTATAGTCATCAAATAAAGATTTGTCAAATAGACAAATGCAACTTAAATTGTAACACTGTATTTTACAAAATACCAAAAAAGGACAATTTTCTTAAAGGGGAACATTATCACCAGACCTATGTAAGCGTCAATATATACCTTGATGGTGCAGAAAAAAGACCATCTATTTTTTTAACCGATTTCCGAACTCTAAATGGGTGAATTTTGAACTAAACGCATTTCTGTTTATCTCGCTGGAGGCGATGACGTCAGAATGTGACGTCGCCGAGGTAACACACCCACTATTTTAATTTTCAACACATTACAAACACCAGGTCTCAGCTCTGTTATTTTCCGTTTTTTTTTACTATTTTTTGGAACCTTGGAGACATCATGCCTCAACGGTGTGTTGTCGGAGGGTGTAACAACACTAACAAGGAGGGATTCAAGTTGCACCACTGGCCCGAAGATGCAAAAGTGTCTGCCGCCAGACCCCCATTGAATGTGCCAAAGTGTCTCCACATTTGACCGGCGATGCTAAGGCAGACATGGCACAGAGATGTATGGATAACCTGCAGATGCATTTGCAACGATAGTCAACGAAATCACAAAGGTGAGTTTTGGTGATGTTGACTGCCACCTAATCGATGCTAACATGCTACGCTAATCGATGCTAACATGCTATTTACCGGCGGTGCTAAAGCAGACATGGAACAGAGATGTATGGATAACCTGTAGATGCATTTGCAACTATATTACGTTTCCTTGCACCCACATTTAATGCGAAAAAAAACACTTACCAATCGACGGATTTAAGTTGCTCTAGTGTCAAAAAATGTGAAAGTCCTGATCGTTTGGTCCGCACATTTTACCGGCGATGCCAACGCAGCTATTCGGCCATGCTATGGCTATGAATAGCGTCAATAGCTATTCGCTCAATAGCTTCAGTTTCTTCTTCAATATTTTCATACTCCAACCATCTGTTTCAATACATGCGTAATCTGTTGAATCGCTTAAGTCGCTGAAATCCGAGTTTGAATCCGAGCTAATGTCACTGTATCTTGCTGTGGTATTCCCATTGTTTGTTTACATTGGCAGCACTGTGTGACGTCACAGGGAAATGGCCAGTGTCTTCGCAGAGAGCCGAAAATAAGGCCCTTTAAAGCTTTATTTAGGGATATTCCGAGACCGGTAAAATTTTGAAAAAAACTTCAAAAAATACAAGCCACTGGGAACTGATTTTTATTGTTTTTAACCCTTTGAAATTGTGATAATGTTCCCCTTTAATATCTCATTGACAAAATGATTCAACCCCCTAGTTACATGCATCTTTAGTACTTAGTAGAACACCCTTTGGCAGTAATGACACCCTTCAAACGTGATACATAACAAGCTTCTTGCAACCATCTACAGGTATTTTAGCCCATTCCTCTTGGGCAAAGGCCTCCAGTTCATTCAGATTCTTGGGCTTGCGTGCTGCAACTGCCTTCTTCAAGTCCCACCACAGCTTTTCTATAGGATTTAGGTCTGGGAACTGTGAAGGCCACTCCAGAGTCTTTCAGCCCTTCTTCTGCAACCACTCTGATGTTGATTTGGAGGTATGCTTGGGATCGTTGTCCTGTTGGAAGGTCCAACGTCTCCCAAGCCTCAGCTTCGTCACTGACTTCATGACATTTGCAGCTAATATATCCTGCTAGGAAATAGAATTTATTATGCCTTGAACGCGCTGGAGATTCCCGATACCTGAGGCAGAGAAACAGCCCCAGAGCATGGGTGACCCCCGACCATGCTTAACAGTAGGCGAGGTGTTCTTCTCTTTGTAAGCTTCATTTTTTCTCCTCCAGACATAACGTTGA
Organism: Nerophis ophidion; assembly: GCF_033978795.1. NCBI lineage: Eukaryota > Metazoa > Chordata > Actinopteri > Syngnathiformes > Syngnathidae > Nerophis > Nerophis ophidion. Next base: position 24,658,242 of record NC_084621.1, on the reverse strand, counting down.
TTCATAGGCCCAAAGAGTTCCACTTTTGTCTCATCACTCCATAGAACAGTTTCCCAAAACCTTTGGGGTTTGTCCAGATGATTTTTGGCATACTGGAGTCAATTTTGCTTGTGCCTGGTAGTCAGAAGTGGGGTGCGCCTGGGAGTTCTGGCATGGAGGCCTTCATCTCGTAGTGCGCGCCTTATTGTCTGGGACGAAACCTGCGTTCCCCCCTCTGCAATGTCCTGTTGTAGTTCCTCAGCTGTTACCCGGGGGTTTTTCACCACAGTACGCTTCGAATACCGGACAGCAGTTGCACACAGCATCGTCTTTCTACCACGCCCAGGTAGTGTTTCCACTGTGCCTTTAGCTTTAAACTTGCAAATTATGCTCTCAACTGTGTCTCTTGGAATGTGTAATGTCTTTGCTATTTTCTTATATCCATATCCTTTCTAATGAAGAGAAATTACCTCCTCTCTTGACTTCTTTGACCACTCCCTGGACTTCACCATGTTGAAAATACACCATTAATCATCTACAAGAAGCTGAGCGTCAGTCTTTTTCAATCAGTTTAATTGTTACTCGTTATGGTTCTAATCACATCTACAGGTGTTTTCAACACCTGATTGAAGAGACCTTATTCAAATTCTGTTCTTAAGAGTCATAATCTTCAAGGGGTTGAATAATTTTGTCAATGAAATATTAAGAGAAATGACACTGTTTGGTACGTTACAAAATATAATGTTGTAATTCAAGTTGCATTTGTCTATTTAATGCACCTTTATTTGATATGACTATAAACAAAATACGGAATAAATGTCCAACTAGCTAAAACACCAAAATTGTGTGGGGGTTGAATAATTTTGCTCACAACTGTATATTATTGCAGGCATTATTAGACGTTTTGCATGTTTGGTTTAGGAGTTTTATTTGAATAACTGCCATAAACAAATGACTTAAATGTGCCTTATAAAACAAGATTAAAGGCCTAATGAAATGAGATTTTCTTATTTAAACGGGGATAGCAGGTCCATTCTATGTGTCATACTTGATAATTTCGCGATATTGCCCTATTTTTGCTGAAAGGATTTAGTAGAGAACATCGACGATAAAGTCCGCAACTTTTGGTCGCTAATAAAAAAGCCTTGTCTTTACCGGAAGTAGCAGACAATGTGCGCGTGACGTCACAGGTTGTAGGGCTCCTCACATCTTCACATTGTTTATAATAATAGCCACCAGCAGCAAGAGCGATTCGGACCGAGAAAGCGACGATTTCCCCATTAATTTGAGCGAGGATGAAAGATTTGTGGATGAGGATAGTGAGAGTGAAGGACTAGAAAAAAAAAAAAGAAAGGGCAGTGGGAGCGATTCAGATGTTATTAAACACATTTACTAGAATAATGCTGGAAAAACCCTTATCTTTGAGATTATATAGTTATATCTGAAAGTCGGAGGGGTGTGGCAACGGGTGTGGTGACCGCCAGTGTCTCTGAGGGAAGCCACGTTTCTCGACGAGGCGAAGCGAAGGCTGCCGTTGGGGCCGGGTTGAGCTTTTTTTCCCCCTCCTCTACGGTGGAAGCTTCCCACGTTCGGGGGCGGCCAGTCGGAGGAGGCAAGAGAGTCCGTAGCTGCCTATTTGACAAGTGCACGAGAAACGAGGCAAGCTCCGCTCATGTCTACCACAATCTTCTCACCGAAACCCGCCGGTTGACATGTGGTAGAGAACCATGTTCGCTTGACCGCTCTGCTCAGTAGTAAAGCTTCGCCTTCGGGAATGTAGGCAAGGAAACACCGGCTGTGTTTGTGTTGCTAAAGGCGGCCGCAATACACCGCTTCCCACCTACATCTTTCTTCTTTGACGTCTCCATTATTAATTGAACAAATTGCAAAAGATTCAGCAACACAGATGTCCAGAATACTGTGTAATTATGCGATTAAAGCAGACTACTTATACCTGGGATCGGGCTGGAACAAAATATCCTCTACAATCAGAGACGTTACGCGCACGCGTCATCATACGGACCTTCTCATCAGGATACTTTGCGCGAAATTTAAAATTGCAATTTAGTACACTAAACCAGCCGTATTGGCATGTGTTGCAATGTTAATATTTCATCATTGATATGTAAACTATCAGACTGCGTGGTCGGTAGTAGTGGGTTTCAGTAGGCCTTCAACATGTTATGCTATTAACAACGTTTCACTTCTTTTTACACCTAAATTACACTTAATGGTAAAATGTGCCTTGAAACACAAGGTTAGCACTCAGCACTTAGCACGCCGCTCCACTTCTTTTTACACCCGCGTGCCACTCAAGGAGGTCACGGAGTGAGAGTGAAGTGTTCAGGCCACGAGAAGTGGATGCGGACAGTTTGAGAAATAGCGACGTTTATAATCCGCGCGGAAAACAAGCGTGGGCCTGAACAAGTGCTTGCAAAGTAGTCGATCGATCACCCCCGTGGGGGGGTTGCAGGCTGGTGGTGGGGGGCGGGGGGATGCTACCTCGCTGATAAAGACGAGCTCTGCAGGATTAACTTGTCCTGAGTTTGTTTCAGCGTCGGCCAGGCTGACACACTCTCAGCAGCAGGAGGCTCTGGAACATGTCAGCCAGCGTTCTCACACACACACACACACACACACACACACACACACACACACACACACACACACACACACACAAACAACATCAACACAAACACTGTAACTCTGTCCTTGTTTCATATTTTCAGTCAGCAATAGAAAAAGGGCTGAAAACTGACAAAGGACATGATGTGGTCACATGACCATTAAGTACACTAAGTGGCGTCGTGCACTTCACGCACACGTCGCGAAATGAACATCCCGTACTTGACACGCTAGCCAGCGGCACTCGCGCAGCACAAACGCACGAAAGACGGGATTAAGCTACACAGTGGGAGGATGCTTGAAAGAGATTTAACGCTTTGAAAGAACACTTTAAACACTTTAGACCGGGGCTATTTAACTAAATAAGGAAAGGGGCCACAGCTTCAAGAGCCTAAAGTCTCAGGAGTTTGGACATCAAAAGGTCTTTATATTCCTTTGAAACTGTGTTTACCTATTTACAAAGTAAACACATCAGCTTTCAAACTGCACTGTAAATAAATGCATTATTCTGCCTTTGCTACTCGTTTCTAGCGTGTGCAACTAGACAGATAGTTAACAGCATGAAGAAACAGAAGTTAAGTTTTGTTGATGATTGATGTTCCTTCTTGTTTTCCTTTATTTCGGCTTGGAAAACAGAACATTAGGGATGTCAGACTGCCGATATTATCGGCCGATAAATTCTTTAAAATGTAATATCGGAAATTATTGGTATCGGTTTCAAAAACAAAAATGTATGACTTTTTAAATCGCCGCCGTGTACACGGATGTAGGGAGAAGTACAGAGCGACAATAAACCTTAAAAGCACTTTCTTTGCGTGCCGGCCCAGTCACATAATTGTCCAAGATGGCGGACGGGCTGCGCTCTCGAGGAGCTCCTGCTAAAGATGGAACATTTGGCAGAAATACCGGACAATTCCACAAACTTTATGGCTGGCTCACATCGTGGTCACTCCGTGATCACGTACGACCGCCAGACACTTCTGGATGTGGACATATTGGGCCGTTTTGGACTGATAGACACTTGCGTGCTAGACTTGCTAACTAGCATGGGAATACATCGGCGGCTACATCCAGCGGCCTGTGAAGCAGGGGAGTCTAGTAGCAGCGGGGGCCGTCTACGGAGCAGACGCCAGCGGTGTGATCGGAAACGCGGATGCCGAGCGGGGCTAAAAACAAGGCAGAAGGCTAATCCCCACAGAACACCACTTTCCTCCATCCCGAAGACGGATTTAGATGGAAAATGCGAGACTACTGGTCTGGGTAAGGAGTCAGTTAAATTAGAACAAGTTTTTTCTGCTTTGAGTGTTTCAGAGTTGGACATGTGTTTTACTGAGGTGGCTAACCATGATGCGTGCAGTTTATCAAAGCAACAAACAAACAATCGGAAAATCCCCGTTACCGAGGTGGCTAACCATGATGTGTGCAGTTTATCAAAGCAACAAACAAACAATCGGGAAATCCCCTTTACTGAGGTGGCTAACCATGATGCGTGCAGTTTATCAAAGCAACAAACAAACAATCGGAAAATCCCCGTTACTGAGGTGGCTAACCATGATGCGTGCAGTTTATCAAAGCAACAATCAAACAATCGGAAAATTCCTGTCGTATCAATTCCTAGATATGGTCGTAACTATACTAAATGCACTGGGCATAATAAACACAACATTATTAATATTGCTACTACGGATAATTTGATCAAAAACTCCCTAAAACAGCCCACTACCTATAATATAGGTTTTTTAAACATAAGATCATTGTCTCCTAAAACGTTGTTAGTTAATGATATTATCAGAGACAACAATCTTAACGTCATCGGTCTCAGCGAAACCTGGCTTAAACCAAACGACTTTTTTGCGCTAAATGAGGCATGTCCTCCTAACTTTACACATGCGCATATTGCCCGTCCGCTCAAAAGGGGTGGGGGGGTCGCACTAATATACAACGAAAACTTTAACCTTAGTCCTAACATAAATAATAAATATAAATCGTTTGAGGTGCTTACTATGAGGTCTGTCACACCGCTGCCTCTACACCTGGCTGTTATCTACCGCCCCCCAGGGCCCTATTCGGACTTTATTAATGAATTCTCAGAGTTCGTTGCTGATCTAGTGACACACGCCGATAATATAATCATAATGGGGGACTTTAATATCCATATGAATACCCCATCGGACCCACCGTGCGTAGCGCTCCAGACTGTAATTGATAGCTGTGGTCTCACACAAATAATAAATGAACCCACGCATCGCAACGGTAATACGATAGACCTAGTGCTTGTCAGGGGCATCACCGTTTCCAAAGTTACGATACTCCCGTATACTAAAGTATTGTCCCATCATTACCTTATAAAATTCGAGGTTCAGACGCATGTTCGTCAAACTAATAATAATAATAACTGCTATAGCAGCCGCAACATTAATACGGCCACAACGACAACTCTTGCTGACCTACTGCCCTCGGTAATGGCACCATTCCCAAAGTATGTGGGCTCTATTGATAACCTCACTAACAACTTTAACGACGCCCTGCGCGAAACCATTGATAACATAGCACCGCTAAAGTTAAAAAAGGCTCCAAAAAAGCGCACCCCGTGGTTTACAGAAGAAACTAGAGCTCAGAAATTATTATGCAGAAAGCTGGAACGCAAATGGCGCACGACTAAACTTGAGGTGCACCATCAAGCATGGAGTGATGGTTTAATAACTTATAAACGCATGCTTACCTTAGCTAAAGCTAAATATTACTCAAATCTCATCCACCGTAATAAAAACGATCCTAAATTTTTGTTTAGTACGGTAGCATCGCTAACCCAACAAGGGACTCCTTCCAGTAGCTCAACCCACTCAGCTGATGACTTTATGCAATTCTTTAGTAAGAAAATTGAAGTCATTAGAAAGGAGATTAAAGACAATGCGTCCCAGCTACAACGGGGTTCTATTAACACTGACACGATTGTATATACGGCGGATACTGCCCTCCAAAATAGTTTCTCTCGTTTTGAGGAAATAACATTAGAGGAATTGTTACAACGTGTAAATGGAATAAAACAAACAACATGTTTACTTGACCCTCTTCCTGGGAAACTGATCAAGGAGCTCTTTGTATTATTAGGTCCATCAGTGCTAAATATTATAAACTTATCACTCTCCTCGGGCACTGTTCCCCTAGCATTCAAAAAAGCGGTTATTCATCCTCTTCTTAAAAGACCTAACCTCGATCCTGACCTCATGGTAAATTACCGACCGGTGTCTCACCTTCCCTTTATTTCAAAAATCCTTGAAAAAATTGTTGCGGAGCAGTTAAATGAACACTTAGCGTCTAACAATCTATGTGAAACCTTTCAATCCGGTTTCAGGGCAAATCACTCCACGGAGACAGCCCTTGCAAAAATGACTAATGATCTATTGCTAACGATGGATTCTGATGCGTCATCTATGTTGCTGCTCCTCGATCTTAGCGCTGCTTTCGATACCGTCGATCATAATATTTTATTATAACGTATCAAAACACGAATTGGTATGTCAGACTTAGCCCTGTCTTGGTTTAACTCTTATCTTACTGATAGGATGCAGTGTGTCTCCCATAACAATGTGACCTCGGACTACGTTAAGGTAACGTGTGGAGTTCCCCAGGGTTCGGTCCTTGGCCCTGCACTCTTCAGCATCTACATGCTGCCGCTAGGTGACATCATACGCAAATACGGTATTAGCTTTCACTGTTATGCTGATGACACCCAACTCTACATGCCCCTAAAGATGACCAACACGCCGGATTGTAGTCAGCTGGAGGCGTGTCTTAATGAAATTAAACAATGGATGTCCGCTAACTTTTTGCAACTCAACGCCAAAAAAACGGAAATGCTGATTATCGGTCCTGCTAGACACCGAACTCTATTTAATAATACAACTCTAACATTTGACAACCAAACAATTAAACAAGGCGACACGGTAAAGAATCTGGGTATTATCTTCGACCCAACTCTCTCCTTTGAGGCACACATTAAAAGCGTTACTAAAACGGCCTTCTTTCATCTCCGTAACATCGCTAAAATTCGCTCCATTCTGTCCACTAAAGACGCTGAGATCATTATCCATGCGTTTGTTACGTCTCGCCTCGACTACTGTAACGTATTATTTTCGGGTCTCCCCATGTCTAGCATTAAAAGATTACAGTTGGTACAAAATGCGGCTGCTAGACTTTTGACAAGAACAAGAAAGTTTGATCACATTACGCCTGTACTGGCTCACCTGCACTGGCTTCCTGTGCACTTAAGATGTGACTTTAAGGTTTTACTACTTACGTATAAAATACTACACGGTCTATCTCCATCTTATCTTGCCGATTGTATTGTACCATATGTCCCGGCAAGAAATCTGCGTTCAAAGGACTCCGGCTTATTAGTGATTCCCAAAGCCCAAAAAAAGTCTGCGGGCTATAGAGCATTTTCCATTCGGGCTCCAGTACTCCGGAATACCCTCCCGGTAACAGTTCGCGATGCCACCTCAGTAGAAGCATTTAAGTCTCACCTTAAAACTCATTTGTATACTCTAGCCTTTAAATAGACTCCCTTTTTAGACCAGTTGATCTGCCGTTTCTTTTCTTTTTCTTCTATGTCCCACTCTCCCGTGTGGAGGGGGTCCGGTCCGATCCGGTGGCCATGTACCGCTCGCCTGTGTATCGGCTGGGGACATCTCTGCGCTGCTGGTCCGCCTACGCTTGGGATGGTTTCCTGCTGGCTCCGCTGTGAACGGGACTCTCGCTGCTGTGTCTTGGATCCTCTTTGGACTGGACTCTCGCGACTGTGTTGTATCCATTGTGGATTGAACTTTCACAGTATCATGTTAGACCCGCTCGACATCCATTGCTTTCCTCCTCTCTAAGGTTCTCATAGTCATCATTGTCACCGACGTCCCACTGGGTCATTATTGTCACCAATGTCCCACTGGGTGTGAGTTTTCCTTGCCCTTATGTGAGCCTACCGAGGATGTCGTGGTGGTTTGTGCAGCCCTTTGAGACACTAGTGATTTAGGGCTATATAAGTAAACATTGATTGATTGATTGATAATATCTACGGCTTTTCACACACACCAGTGAATGCAACGCATACTTGGTCACCAGCCATACAGGTTACACTGATGGTGGCCGTTTATTCAACTTTAACACTGTTACAAATATGCGCCAAACTGTGAACCCACACCAAACAAGAATGACAAACACATTTCGGGAGAACATCCGCACCGTAACACAACATAAACGCTACAATATACACCCCCCGCTACCATCTATAAAATCAACCCCGTCCCCCCAAACCCGCCCACCTCAACCTCCGCATGCTCTCTCAGGGAGAGCATGTCCCAAATTCCAAGCTGCTGTTTTGAGGCATGTTAAAAAAAATGCACTCTGTGACTTCAATAATAAATATGGCAGTGCCATGTTGGCATTTTTTTTCCCATAACTTGAGTTGATTTATTTTGGAAAACGTTGTTTAATGCATCCAGCGGGGCATCACAACAAAATGAGGCATAATAATGTGTTAATTCCACGACTGTATATATCGGCATCGGTTGATATCGGAATAGGTAATTAAGAGTTGGACAATATCGGAATATCGGATATTGGCAAAAAAGCCATTATCGGACATCTCTACTGAAAATATAAACATTAGAAAAGTACAGCGTCCAGTGTGTATGTTACATACATAAAATAGAAGGTTTAAGGTTAATACACACAGCAAACATTACACATGGGGTTTAAGACAATTAAATCTAAGGTGAAGCTTTATCGCCCTCTGCTGGTCAAATTCCGTGTTTTGAACCAGTTTCGATCGCCAGAGTTAAACAGCCAAAAACAACACAATTCAGTGTTTTATCATACCCCAAATGTCCGGCCATAAGATTAATATGCGCCGCCTGAAAAACCATTTCCCGGCGGCGTTTCGGCACCAACAACTGGGTGATTTCCTCTCCTGTTTGAGTGTCACGGGTCACTCGGTACAATCTATCTCTCATAATGGAGAAGTGAGGGAATACCCGCGCTGTTCCCGGGCGCATTGACTGACCGTCTATATAACCTACTTGGTCCCAGGCCGCGCGCAAAGTTTCGTCTCGAGACTGCTCGAGGGGAAAATCCTCCGTAGGATGCCAATTGGGGGCCGGCGGAGGCTTCCCGCGAAGCCTCCGCCGGTTCCCGCTCGGCAGTGTCGGATGGCCCCGCCTCGCCACTGAGAACTGCGCGGACATTCCCTTTTCCTACAGTCTGTGAACGCACCCCTACGCATTGTGTCAGTAAGCGCCTAAACCCCGGCCAATTTGTGCCCAAAATTACGGGGTGCGAGAGGTGCGTACTTAAAGCTACCTCTACCCTATGCTTTTGGCCCTCATACCAAATTTCTATTGAAACCATAGGGTACTCGTGCACATCCCCATGCACACACCTAATTTTTAGCCGTGTTGCATGCCTCAAAGCCCCGGGTCGAACCAGGTTCTGGTGGATCATGGTCTGCCCGCAGCCTGAATCCACCATTGCCCGGTATGTACTCCCTTGTATCATTACCTTGATACCGTACGTCTCACCCGGGTCGGGGGAGGGCACTGAAGGGCCGGCCACCACGGCCACGCGCCCCACCTCCACCTGCTGAGGTTCCTGACGCGCGCGACCGGGCCGCCCACGCCTCCAGCACACCTGCCCAGGCGTCTGAGGGGCCGTCTGCGTGGGAGATGTTCTGGGGACAGCAGCCGGGACCTGCGGGGAAAAAACAGAAGGGTGGTCACGCGGGTTATGGTGGGGAATGTGTACTGTTCTCTCCTTTTGCCGTGCGCTCCATCCGTGCGTCATTGGTGCAGCTTGCTCCTCGCGATGGACGGCCAGGTGGCCCTCAGCCAGAGTCACCGCAGCTGCCAGGTCACGTAGCTGGTGGTACCGGACCCAGTCGGCCGTCTTCTTGGGGATCGCCTCCAAGAACTGCTCCCGGATGACCTGGTCCACCTCCTCTCCTGGCTGCAGTCAGCGCGTCGCTGCCTCTTGAAGTTGCTGGCCAAAGGTGAATGGCCGGTCCTCCTTTCCCAGACGCATGGACCGGAACCGGCGTCGGTAGTCTTCGGCGGTGCCTCCCGTCCGGTCCAGCACCGCCCTCCTCAGGTCTGTGAAGCGCACCCTGGATGCCGCTGGCAGGCTGAGCGCTGCCTGCTGCGCCTCCCCCGTCAGGAGCAGCAAGAGCCGCACGCCACACTCTTCCTCCGGCCAAGCACACGCTTTTGCCGTGGCCGAAAAAATGTCCAAAAATGAATGGGGATCTTCATTTTCCCCCATGCGGTGCATGACGACGGCCGCTGGCTCCGGCCTTGCGCCGCCCATCCTGTCCACCAACAGCCGCAGTATCTGGCTCTGTTGGCGGCTGCTCGCTGCCACCTCTGTGAGCACACTCGCAAGACCCATCCAGGGGACGTCTTCCCCTGTCTCCGGTGGTCTGGCTAAGTTGGGCGCCAATTTGTGGAAGTCTGCTGCTTCCGGCTTCTCGGGACCACCAAGGACTGACATGACAAGCTTTCAAAGTTCAACACGATTTATTTTCCAATAATCTTTTCCTGCTTTACAGAAATTTTCTCCCTTCTGCACTGTCACGCTCTGCATTTCGGCATTGTCGTCTGTCCAAACTCAACCCCCGCCGCCTCCCGACTGCGGCCTTTTAACAGTACGACAGGTGATTAGATGAACACTTTCAGCTGTCATCCACTCACCTGTCGCCAACCTCGAAGCCGGCCCTGCCACACCTCGCTTCCCCGCAGGCAAGCAGGCCACGCCCACCACACACCACTTTGTCATCAAATGCCTGAGCAAATTGTTGAACAGTTTAGGAACAACATTTCTCAACATGCTATTGTATGGAATTTAGGAATTTCACAATCTACGGTCCGTAATATCATTAAAAGGTTGAGAGCATATGGAGAAATCACTGCACGTAAGCGATGATAATACAGAGCTTCGATCCCTCAGGCGGTAATGCATCAAAAAGCAACATCAGTGAGTAAAGGCTATCACCACATGGGCTTAGGAGCACTTCAGAAAACCACTGTCAGTAAATACAGTTGGTAGCTACATCTGTAAGTGCAACTTAAAACTCTACTATTAAAAGCGAAAGCCATTTATCAACAACACCCAGAAACGCTGCCAGCTTTGCTGGGCCCGAGCTCATCTAAGATGGACTGATGCAAAGTGGAAAGGTGTTCTGTGGTCTGACGAGTCCACATTTCAAATTGTTTTTTGGAAACTGTGGACGTCGTGTACTCCGGACCAAAGAGAAAAAGAATCATCCGGATTGTTCTAAGCGCAAAGTTGAAAAGCCAGCATCTGTGATGGTATGGGGGTGTATTAGTGCCCAAGGCATGGGGAACTTACACATCTGTGAAGGCACCATTAATGCTGAAAAGCACATACAGGTTTTGGAGCAACATATGTTGCCATACAAGCAACATTATCATGGACGCTCCTGCTTATTTCAGCAAGAATATGCCAAGCCACGTATTGCAACAGCGTGGCTTTCTAGTAAAAGAGTGCAGGTTTTAGACTGGCCTGCCTTTGTCCAGACCTGTCTCCCATTGAAAATGTGTGGTGCAATATGAAGCCTAAAATACCACAACGGAGAATCCGGACTGTTGAACAACTTAAGCTGTACATCAAACAAGAATGGTAGAGAATTCCACCTGAAAAGCTTCAAAAATTGGTCTCCTCAGTTCCCAAACGTTTATTGAGTGTTGTTAAAAGGAAAGGCCATGTAACACAGTGGTAAAAAGGCCCCTGGGCCAACTTATTTGCAACATGTAGCTGCCGTTAAATTCTAAGTTAATGATTATTTGCAAAAAACAATTACGTTTCTCAGTTTGAACATTAATTATATTGTCTTTGCAATCTTTTAAATTGAATATAAGTTGAAAAGGATTTACAAATCATTGTATTCTGTTTTTATTTACCATTTACACTAAGTGCCAACTTTGTATGTTTATATATATATATATATATATATATATATATATATATATATATATATATATATATATATATATCGCCATCCATCCATCCATCTCTACCGCTTATTCCCTTTGAGGTCGCGGGGGGCACTGGTGCCTATCTCAGATACAATCGGGCGGAAGGCGGGGTACACTTCGTATTGTGAGGCAGACGCACAAACCCCTCCTCCACCGTGCTGCCTATCTATCTATTGTATGTATATATATATACATATTGATATATATACACACACACATACGGTGTATATATATATACATACATATACAATCAAAACATATATTTATCTAATATATATAATATAATGTAATATATACAGTATATATTGTTATTTTGCACATTATTTTATATCAGGCTCTAAAATTCTACACTAAGAAATTCAACATTTAACCCCAATTAAAGTAAAGTACAGTATTGTTTACTGTACTAATTTTTGGAATAATGTAGTAACTGTGCTCGCACTTGCAATATTTATTGTAGTATTATTTTTTGATTGATTGATTGATTGATACTTGTACTAGTAGATTGCACAGTACAGTACATATTCCGTACAATTGACCACTAAATGGTAACACCCAAATAAGTTTTTCAACTTGTTTAAGTCGGGGTCCACGTTAATCAATTCATGGTAGGCTTATTAGTAGTTGTTATACTGGTGTACAGTGTCACCATAATATACTTTTTTCCCACTATATTTTACAGTGTTTTTTCATATTCATTTCACCATCACAAAGTGGAAAGGTGTTCTGGGGTATTCATATGGATATTAAAGTCCCCCATTATAATTATATTATCGGCGTGCGTCACTAGATCAGCAACAAACTCTGAGAATTCACTAATAAAGTCCGAATAGGGCCCTGGGGGGCGGTAGATAACGGCCAGGCACAGAGGCAGAGGTGTGGCAGACTTCATAGAAAGCTGATTTCCGGTTCCGGGTCAACGTGAATGACCGCTCGCTGACTGCTCTTGTTGCAAAAAAGCTAAGTATTGTTCTATCTGTGTGATTTTAACTGTTTTGCAGCTTTATTTACAACTTATCGAACATATTTAATAGTTCAATTTAACTTGCAAATCACCCGATCTCTGTCTCACCACTTCGCCCTCAGCTAGCTAGCTGCTAAGCTAACGAGGCTAGCGGAGAAAGGCAGCGCCGGTCTGAAGGAAGCTTCTCCCCCGCCACCGTGACCACCACTTCCCGAAGACAGCTGGCACTCCACTCGGCGACGGAAAGTTTCTGTGAGTATGGCTTCCTGCGCTTCGTGCACTTTACTCATGGATAGGTTGGCTTTGCTAGAGAGCCGTGTCCGCCAGTTAGAGCAGTGTAATTTCGTAACTTTAGATGTTGCGGACACATCTGCTAGCGTTAGCTGTAGCGAGCTAACTAGCCCAGCTTGTAGCAGCCCTAATCGGCCTACAAGCTACGGTGTACCGGTTGAGACGCATAATAGATTTAGCCCTTTAGCTAGTCCTACACCCCAGTCTACCGGGCACCACACTTTAGTTATAGGGGACTCCATCACCCGAAACATAAAGCTTAGCAAACCAGCCACAATTAAGTGTATTCCCGGGGGCAGAGCACCTGACATTGAAGCTAATCTTAGGGAGCTAACTCGCAACAGGTCTAGTAAGCACGTACGGCAGGCTAACCGCACCACTAGTTATGCGAATATAGTAATACACGTTGGCTCCAATGACGTTAGGATGAGACAATCAGAGATTACAAAGAGAAACATAGCCAGGGCTTGTAATCTCGCCAGAAAGATGTCCAGGCATCGAGTAATTGTCTCTGGCCCCCTGCCTGGGAGAGGCAATGATGAGAGATATAGCAGATTAGTCTCTCTTAACAGGTGGCTGGATAGCTTCTGCAGACAACAGGGATTTACGTTTATTGATAATTGGCCCTCTTTCTGGGGCAAACCTGGCTTGCTGAGGAGAGACGGCCTTCACCCTAACCAGGAAGGCGCTATCCTCTTGTCTCGGAACATAGACTTCGCATTGAGCCACATTTGACTAACTGCACTAGAGCAAGCCCGGTCACAGGCAATTACAGAGCCTGCTAGCCTGGGTATGGAGTCAGTTAAGTTAGAACTAGCCAGCGCCAGGCTGGATGATCCCTGTACACATAGCAATTTTCGTAGAATAATACACAACTCACAAAATGTTTTTTCTACTGTGTCTATGACTTCGTCAGAGTTAGACATGCGTTCTACTGAGGTGGCAAATTATGATGCGTTCAGTTTATCGCAGCGCCAAGTAGACAATCTGAAAATTCCCGTCATATCAATTCCTAGATATGGTCGTAATTATTTTAAGTACACTGCGCATAATAAACGCAACATTATTAATATTGCTACTACGGATAATTTTATCAACAACTCCTTAAAACAGCCCACTACCTATAATATGGGCTTTCTAAACATCAGATCTTTGTCTCCCAAAACGTTATTAGTCAATGAGGTCATTAGAGACAACAACCTTAACGTCATCGGTCTTAGCGAAACCTGGCTTAAACCAGACGACTTTTTTGCGATAAATGAGGCATCCCCTCCTAACTATACGAATGCGCATATTGCCCGTCACCTCAAAAGGGGAGGGGGTGTCGCACTAATATACAACGAAAACTTTAACTTTAGTCCTAACTTAAATAATAAATATAAATCGTTTGAGGTGCTTTCTATGAAGTCTGCCACACCTCTGCCTCTGTGCCTGGCCGTTATCTACCGCCCCCCAGGGCCCTATTCGGACTTTATTAGTGAATTCTCAGAGTTTGTTGCTGATCTAGTGACGCACGCCGATAATATAATTATAATGGGGGACTTTAATATCCATATGAATACCCCATTGGACCCACCGTGCGTGGCGCTCCAGACTATAATTGATAGCTGTGGTCTTACACAAATAATAAATGAACCGACGCATCGCAGCGGTAATACGATAGACCTAGTGCTTGTCAGAGGTATCACCGTCTCCAAAGTTATGATACTCCCGTATACTAAAGTAATGTCCGATCATTACCTTATAAAATTCGAAGTTCAGACTCATGTTCGGCAAGCTAATAATAATAATAACTGCTATAGCAGCCGCAACATTAATGCTGCCACAACGACGACTCTTGCGGACCTACTGCCCTCGGTAATGGCACCGTACCCAAAGTATGTGGGCTCTATTGATAACCTCACTAACAACTTTAACAACGCCCTGCGCGAAACCATTGATAGTATAGCACCGCTGAAGTTAAAAAAGGCTCCAAAAAGGCGTACGCCATGGTTTACTGAAGAAACTAGAGCTCAGAAATTATTATGTAGAAAGCTGGAACGCAAATGGCGCACGACTAAACTTGAGGTGCACCATCAAGCATGGAGTGATAGTTTAATAACTTATAAACGCATGCTTACCTTAGCTAAAACTAATTATTAC
This sequence comes from Nerophis ophidion, assembly GCF_033978795.1. Lineage (NCBI taxonomy): Eukaryota > Metazoa > Chordata > Actinopteri > Syngnathiformes > Syngnathidae > Nerophis > Nerophis ophidion. Next base: position 24,643,200 of record NC_084621.1, on the reverse strand, counting down.
TCAAATCTCATCCGCATTAATAAAAACGATCCAAAATTTTTGTTTAGTACAGTAGCATCGCTAACCCAACAAGGGACTCCTTCCAGTAGCTCCACCCATTCGGCAGATGACTTTATGAAGTTCTTTAATAAGAAAATTGAACTTATTAGAAAGGAGATTAAAGACAATGCGTCCCAGCTACAACGGGGTTATAGTAACACAGATACGATTGTATATACGGCGGATACTGCAAATATCCAAAATAGTTTCTCTCGTTTTGATGAAATAACATTAGAAGGATTGTTACAACGTGTAAATGGAATAAAACAAACAACATGTTTACTTGACCCACTTCCTGGGAAACTTATCAAGGAGCTTTTTGTATTATTAGGTCCATCAGTGCTAAATATTATAAACTTATCACTTTCCTCGGGCACTGTTCCCGTTGCATTCAAAAAAGCGGTTATTCATCCTCTCCTTAAAAGACCTAACATCGATCCAGACCTCATGGTAAACTACCGACCGGTGTCTCACCTTCCCTTTATTTCGAAAATCCTCGAAAAAATTGTTGCAGAGCAGCTAAATGAGCACTTAGCGTTTAACAATCTATGTGAAACCTTTCAATCCGGTTTCAGGGCAAATCACTCGACTGAGACAGCCCTCGCAAAACTGACTAATGATCTATTGCTAACGATGGACTCTGATGCGTCATCTATGTTGCTGCTCCTCGATCTTAACGCTGCTTTCGATACCGTCGATCATAATATTTTATTAGAGCGTATCAAAATACGAATTGGTATTTCAGACTCAGCCCTGTCATGGTTTAACTCTTATCTTACTGATAGGATGCAGTGCGTCTCCTATAACAGTGTGACCTCGGACTATGTTAAGGTAACGTGTGGAGTTCCCCAGGGTTCGGTCCTTGGCCCTGTACTCTTCAGCATCTACATGCTGCCGCTAGGTGACGTCATACGCAAATACGGTATTAGCTTTCACTGTTATGCTGATGACACCCAACTTTACATGCCCCTAAAGCTGACCAACACGCCGGACTGTAGTCAGTTGGAAGCGTGTCTTAATGAAATTAAACAATGGATGTCCGCTAACTTTTTGCAACTTAATGCGAAAAAAACGGAAATGCTGATTATCGGTCCTGCTAGACACCGACCTCTATTTAATAATACAACTTTAACATTTGACAACCAAATAATAAAACAAGGTGACTCTGTAAAAAATCTGGGTATTATCTTCGACCCAACTCTCTCCTTTGAGTCACACATTAAAAGCGTTACTAAAACGGCCTTCTTTCATCTCCGTAATATCGCTAAAATTCGCTCCATTTTGTCCACTAAAGACGCCGAGATCATTATCCACGCGTTTGTTACGTCTCGTCTCGATTACTGTAACGTATTATTTTCGGGTCTCCCAATGTCTAGCATTAAAAGATTACAGTTGGTACAAAATGCGGCTGCTAGACTTTTGACAAGAACAAGAAAGTTTGATCATATTACGCCTGTACTGGCTCACCTGCACTGGCTTCCTGTGCACTTAAGATGTGACTTTAAGGTTTTACTACTTACGTATAAAATACTACACGGTCTAGCTCCAGCCTATCTTGCCGATTGTATTGTACCGTATGTCCCGGCAAGAAATCTGCGTTCAAAAGACTCCGGCTTATTAGTGATTCCTAGAGCTCAAAAAAAGTCTGCGGGCTATAGAGCGTTTTCCGTTCGGGCTCCAGTACTCTGGAATGCCCTCCCGGTAACAGTTCGAGATGCTACCTCAGTAGAAGCATTTAAGTCTCATCTTAAAACTCATCTGTATACTCTAGCCTTTAAATAGACCTCCTT